>NW_006400173.1:980387-987960 GCF_000299155.1 Elephantulus edwardii
TGAGATGATATCTCATAGTTGTCTTGATTTGCATCTCTCTTAGAAATAGAGATTTTGAACATTTTTTCATGTACTTGTTGGCCATGTGAATCTTTGGTGAAGTGTCTGTTCATCTCCTGTGCCCATTTTTCAATTGAATTGTTTAACTCTATCTTGTTATGGTGCTCAAGAATTCTATAAATTCCAGACATAAGTCCCTTATCTGACATGTCATTACCAAACACTTTTTTTCCCAGTCTGTGGCTTCCCATTTTACCCTGTTGGAGAAGTTTTTGCATGGGCATAGGGATTTGATTCTTAGAAGGTCCCATTCATCTATTTTTTCTTCTCTTCAATGTAGATTTTTCAGGATACTTGGAAGACTGTTTATGTTGTGGATTAGGACTACTAAAGTTCTTCCAAACTTTTCTTTAAAGAAGTTTATAATCCTTGGTTTTAGTCCTAGGTCCATGATCCACCTTGAGTTGATTTTTGTATATGTAGTGAGGTGTGGACCTTGCTTGAGTCTTCTGCAGATAGTTTTCCAATTTTGCCAACACCATTTGTTAAAAAGGCGGCCGGTTTTTCCACTTAACTGAAAATCTCCTTGTCAAAAAATCAGTTGACCATAAATAGATGGGTTGATTTTTGGGTTCTCAATTCTATTCCGTTGACCATGTGTCTGTCATTGTAGCAGTACCATGCTGTCTTAACCACTACAGCAGTGTAGTACGATTTGAAATCAGGGAGTAAGATGCCTCCTACCTTTTTTTCTATTATTAAGCAGTACTTTGCTCATTCGAGGCCTTTTTCCAATCCAAATGAAGCCTGAGATTGCCTTTTCCATCTCGTTGAAGAAAGGGATTGGTATTTGTATGGGGATTGGATTGAACTTGTAAATTGCCTTTGGTAGTATTGCCATTTTCACAATATTGAGTCTTCCTATCCCTGAGCAAGAGATATTCTTCCACTTCTCCAGGTCTCTTTTTGTTGTTTGTAGTAATGCTTTGTAATTTTCTTTGAATAGACCCTTTGCGCTTCTGGTTAAATTTACTCCCACGTATTTAATCTTATGATTAGCTATTGTGAAGGGTATTGTGTTTCTTAGTTCTGGCTCTGTATTCTCTTTGTCATTGCAGAAAAATCCAACTGGTTTTTGTGTGTTAATCTTGTATCCTGCTACTTTGCTGAATTGGTCCACTATGTTCAAAAGTTTTATTGCTGAGTCTTTAGGGTTTTCTAGGTATACTATCATATCATCTGCATGGAGAGATAAGTTTACCTCCTCTTTGCAAATTTGAGTACCTCTTATTTCCTTCTCTTGTCTTATTGCTATCACTAAGACTTCCAATACAATATTGAATAAGAGAGGTGAGAGTGGGCATCCTTGCCTCGTTCCTGTTCTTAAAGGGAATGCCTTTAACCTCTCTCCATTGATAATAATGTTGGCTCTTGGGTTTGCATAAATACTTTTTACTTTGTTGAAAAAATTCCCCTCTTATCCTATTTTTTTGGGTGTTTGAATCAGGAAAGGGTGTTGGATTTTGTCAAGGGCCTTTTCTGCATCAATTCATAGGATCATGGGGTTCTTTCTCTTTGCTTTGTTAATGTGATGAAATACATTGATTGTTTTCCTTATGTTGAACTATCCTTGCATACCTGTTATAAATCCCACTTGGTCATGGTGAATTATTTCTTTGACGTAACACTGAATTCTATTGGCCAGTATTTTATTCAGGATTTTTGTATCTATGTTCCTCTGAGATACTGGCCTATAGTCTTCTGTTTTTGTTGTGTCCTTTCCTGGCTTTGGTATAAATGATATGTTTGCTTCATAGAATGAATCTGGGAGAATTGCATCTTTATCTATTTCCTGAAATAACTTATGTAGAATTGGTGACAGTTCTTCTCTGAATGTTTGATAAAATTCATTTGTAAAACCATCTGGTCCAGGGCTCTTTTTGGTTGAAAGTTGTTGTATTACCTTTACAATTTCTTCTTTTGTAATGGGTCTGTTCAGATGTTCAATTTCATTTTGTGTTAGTTTTGGTAGGTTGTGCATTTCTAAGTATTTGTTCATTGCCTCTAGGTTTTCATAATTGTTTGAGTATAGTTTTTCATAATACTCTAATGTTAGCTTTTTTATTTTAGTTGGTTCTGTTGTGATGTTGCCTGATTCATCTCTTATTAGAATTATTTGTGTCTGCTCTTTCTTTTCTTTTGTGAGTTTTGTTAATGGTTTGTTGATTTTTTTTACCTTTTCAAAGAACCAACTCCTAGGTTTGTTAATAGTTTCAATTGTTTTTCGGTTTTCTATTTCATTTCTTTCTGGTCTAATTTATATAATTTCAGGTTTTTTTAGAGGGTGTCGGGTTTTCTTGCTGTTGTTTTTCAATTTGCTGAAGATGTTGAGTTAGAGATTCAATGGTCAATTTTTCTTGCCTTTTGATGGGTTTGCTTATTGTTATACATTGACCTCTGATTATGGCTTTGGCTGTTTCCCAGAGGTTTTGGTAAGTGGTATTTTCATTGTCATTTGTTTCAAGAAACTTTTTTCTTTATGTTCCTTTATTGGAGCAAGATTCCTGACTGGTACAGTGATGTATATACTAAATATAAAGACCTGTAAAGAGAAATTACATACTATCCATCTAAACAAGTTTTGTTACACTTTGCCTCTTGATGGAATAGTTCTATTTTAAAAGTTTTATACGTCAAAAGCTTTGAATTAAACCAGGCTGGCTTAGGTAGCTTCTCAAAAACTACTTTATGCACAATGGCATTTAGCAGACTGAGCAGTGTTTACCCAGATTCACATAAATGTCTCATTTGCTAACTTTATGGAGAGCTGGTATTTGAGACAGGTACTCCTGAGTTTCTCACCACCAACACGGACTCAGTGGCTGTCTTCTGAGGCACATCACGACATTACAGTGCCAGTGAAGACATGGCAGCAACTGCCCAGTGTGTCTCCACATTAGAGCACCAGGTCTGATAGTGGTGGCAGGCACTATTATCATTACATCCAAGAAAGAAAGGGCCATTTTAGTAAAAACTGCCAATTTGAGATAAAAATCAAGGGTACACATACTAAAATCTTGAGTTTTATACAATCTAAATCCCCAATGCTGTGAATTACTTCCAGAAACCAATGGCAAATTGTACCCAGTGTTTCCCAGTTAGAAGTCTTTAATATTGACTCAAATCTCTTTACTCAATCCACATAGCCCTGAGGTCAACTCGCAAAGTGCTCATCAAAAAAATATGGAGTTAAGAGGACAAAAGTTGACAATGATATATTAAACAAGTCAAACCGGGAGGTCTTACCTGTTCTGAGAGAAAAGCATCAAATCCTCATGTACACATTTAGTTTTATTGTAACAAAGCAACTTGTACACTTTTAACGTTTAAAACTGAGCATCATCTTTTCTTTCCAGTGAAACAAAAAGAAAATTTAAAAATAAACAGGAACAAAATTACAATAGAGAATGTCAATTCCAAATAAGATCCTACAGGTTCTGCTGATTCTCCCACTGAGTGGCAGGGCTCAAGTCATCATTAGGAGAGAATTTTATTTTAAAAGTGTCATCTTAAACTGCAAAGATGTTCGTTAAACATCACAATTAAACATGCCAAAGGAGAAGCCATGTTGTCCAAAATGCCCACTTAACCCACCCAAACATCTCAAACCCACCCTTTGCAGACCTTCTATAACCCCATTTTTTAAAGTTCTTTTCTTCTTTTTTTAAACAAGAGAAAGTAGATAGATACATGTTGGTAAATGCTAACTGTCCATATTCACATAGAGACACAGTGTAATCTCTGAGCCCAATATACAGAGAGAGGAAAAAAGCTAGAATTCTATGCACTACTACACAGGGGCCTAGCACCCTCCAGCTTCCAGCAGAGTGAAGGGAGCAGAAGGTTTTTCTTTTTTTCCCATAGAGCATGGTGGTGGTGTGTTGATTCCATATTTCTGTTGAGACAGGAAGGGATAAAAAATCTGGAACAGAAAGGGGTAGAGATTCTTTTCCCACTGTATTCTGTTCAAGGTATTTTCCCCAAAATTAAAGTTGAGAACCATGGTGTAAAGGAGAGAAAGGAGACCTCAAGGATGGGGTGACTGAGTACAAGAGAGGGGAGGAAAAAATAAACAAAACAACAAAAGACTGCAACTTGCTCCCAGGGACTGAAGAAAATTTAAAAAGGTTGGAATCCATCAGTGTTCTTAGTCATCTTCTCCTTCGTCTTCCTCTCCTTCTTTTCCCTCATCATCATCTTCTTCCCCTTCATCTTCATCCCCTTCTTCATCAATATCTTCCAAACCTTCTTCTTCTTCATCATCTTCTCCTTCTCCTTCTTCATCATCCATATCTGGAACCAAATAGTACTGTAATGGATTTCGCCAAATATCATCTTTTATGACCTCTCCTAATTCATCTGCACCAGCATCAGAATGATCAGCGAACCAAGTAAAGAAGTTCTCTGGTTCTTCATGCTGTCTCTTCCTGCTGGCTTTATTCTGCGTTTGACTTGAACGTTTCGTCAAGTCCTTTCCAGATTTCCATTTAATTTCAGTTGATTTTGAGGATGGATCACCACTCTCATTCAAATGAAACTCTTTGGAGATAATTTTATTTTCGAAGTAAGGATTTTCATCAAAATAAAAATCTATTCTGTAACCTGATTTAATATCTTCAAATTCCATCACTTCAAATCTGGTCAAATAATGCAGTGCCTCTTCATCTTCCTCCCCAAGCAATGCAGACACTTGTGGATGGTTGACAAATGTTGTTACCCCAAAATTTGGGATTTTGGCCATCAACTCTGATCTCTTCTGAAAGAACGGTTGGCGGAGTTTGTTATATTTCTGTTCTACTTTCAAAATCTCCTCACTGGCTTGTTCATTAAGTCTATTTCATTTTGTACTTCATCAATATGTTCAATTGCTTCCTGCTGTTCTTTTTCTGAGGTCTCGTCGGCCCCGCCGTGGTTGGAGTTGAGCTCCTTTTTACCGACTTTGGCTGCCGGGGCTGAGATGGTGCTGCTCCGCGGTGGGGGGGGGGGGGGGGGGGGGGGGGAGAGAAGGGAAGGCGAAGGGGTCGGGCAGGCGGCTTCCCCACACGCGCGGGCGCTCGCTCAGTCCGACCGCCTCCTCAAGAAACTTTTTAATTTCCTTTTTTTATTTCTTTTTGTTCAAGCAAGGAATTGTTCAGCTTCCAAATGTATGTTTTTTCTCCTTTATCTTCTTCTTATTAATTTCTAATTTTATAGCATTATGGTCTGAAAAGATGCTTTGTATTATTTCTATTTTTTTTTTAATTTATTGATGCTTGCCTTGTGACCTAGAATGTGATCTATTCTGGAGAACGTTCCATGCACATTGGAGAAAAAGGTATACTGTGTATTTTTGGGGGGTGCATTAGCCTAAAAATATCTATGAGGTCAAGTTGGTTATTGTGTGGTTTAATTCTTCAGTATCTTAGTTGAGTTTCTTTCTGGTAGTTCTTTCTTTTCTTGAGAGGGGTGTATTGACGTTTCCAAGTACTATAGTAGTGTTGTCTATTTCCTTTTTCAGTTTTGTTAATGTTTGTTTTATGTATTTTGCTGGTCTTTTATTTGGTGCATAGATATTTACTATTGTTATGTCCTCTTGACCCTTTCAGCATTATGTAGTGACCTTCCTTGTACTTTGTGATGGTTTTTACATTGACATTTATTTTATCAGACATTAATATCGCTACTCCTGCTTTTTTTCTGGTTGCCATTTCTTGGTATTTTTTTCCTCCACCCTTTTATTTTTAGTCTGTCTTTATCTTCATTTTTCAAGTGTGTCTCTTGTAGACAATATATTGCTGGATTTTAGTTTTTTATCCAATCTGATACTCTTTTTCTCTTAGCAGTGTATTTAAACCCTTCACATTCAGTGTGACTATTGAGAGGCAAGGTTTTATTGCTATCATTGTGTTGAGTTCTTTTTGGTGTTGTTGCTGGTTACTTTGGTCCATGATACTTTCTATATTGTGGTACCTCTGTAAGAAGGACATCTCTGAGTCTTTCCTGCAATGCTGGTCTTGTTTTTACAAACTCTCTTAGGTTCTGCTTTTCTGGGAATATCTTGATCTCTCCTTCATTTTTGATGGATAATTTTGTTGGGTACAGTATTCTTGGTTGACAGATGTGTTCTTTGAGTGTTTGATATATGTCCTTCAACTCTCTTCTTGCTTGCATGGTTTCTGCTGAAAAATCGGCACTTAATCTTATCTTCTCTCCTTTATAGGTTACTATTTGTTTCTCCCTTGCTGCTTTCAGAATTCTCTCCTTATCTTTGGTTCTGGCAAATTTAACTATGATATGACTTGGTGTTTTCCTTTTGGGTCTAGTCTATATGGTGTTCGCTGAGCTTCTTGAATATATATTCTCTCACTCTTCATTATGCCTGCGAAGTTTTCCTCCAGTAATTTCCCCACAACTTTTACAGTGCCTTTGCTTTCTTCTTCCTGTTCTAGGATTCCAATGATGTGCATGTTATTTCTCTTGATGGTGTCCCCCATTATTTTTAGTTTTTCTTCTTTTTCCTTCCTTTCTGAGTCTGCCTTTTACTCTAGCAGATCAGTGGTAACAATTCTGTCTTCTATTTCACTGGTTCTGTGTTCCATCTCTTCAACTCTGCTCATGTGTCCCTCCATCATGTTGACAGAATCTGAAACATTGGACCTCCTAGTTTGGATAGTGGTTTCTTGTTTTTCCAGTGCCAGTAATGCCTCATTTGTTTTCTCTACATTGTTATGGACTGTTTTTGCTTGAGTATCCTGTAATTCTTCAAGTTTGTCTTTCATCCATTGAGAATGTTCAATCATTGTTCTTTTAAATTCTGTGTCAGAAAGTGCCATGAGACTTTCTGGCTTCAGGAAATCCATTGATACTGTGTCACTCTTTGGGGGTGACATCTTGCTTTGCATTTGTGTTTTGTGTGGGACAGTTTGCTTTCTTCAAGACATTGATATGTTCTTGATCTGAAGACAGTGCTCTAGACATCAGTTGGGTAGCTACCCCACTTGTGTTTTTCTCTGAACTTCTGACTCCAGATAAATGTCAGTTCAGAGCCTGTGAGAGCAGCCTGTTGTAGTTAAGACAAGTCAAGTTGCTCCAGATTAAAGGCAGGTTGATTAGCCAGACATGTAGGCACAGTTGTGGAGCCAAATGGGGTGGGGCATGCATGGGGGTGGCAATCACAAGGGCAAGTCAACCACTTGGGGTACCTCACTCAGACCTCAGCTGTCTGGGTGTACTTACAATTGGGGTCCCTATTCAAATTCCAGCTGTCCTTCTCCCACCCAGTGGTTTCCACTCAGTGGTCCCTGTCCAGTGGCACTTACACAGGTGCCCTTGTGCAGTGGTTCCTGCCCAAGCAGGGTCCTGGTTCCAACAGAACAAAGTCAAATTCCCACCAACCCACTCTCCTCTGACTGGTCTGCAATGTCCACAAAAGTTCAGACAAATTAGCACTGGCCCACTCATTCCTGGGTAGTTGGTGTGACACAAGAGACCTCAGCCAAATTCCCACCAGTGGGCTCACCCTTGGGTACTCTCC
>NW_006400173.1:988391-990452 GCF_000299155.1 Elephantulus edwardii
GATGTTAAGCTGCCAACTCACCAGTCCTCAGCCATAACCACCATTCTTCAGTTGGGGAACAGAATAAAACAAAGCATTTGGGGTTGGGGGTACCAATGAGGGAGTTTTTCTTTTGCTTTTCAAGGAGAGGAGCAAACAGGGGGGAGGGGGCCGGGGAGAAGGGTGCAACAATGAATGAATGAAATTCCAAAATCTCTGTAGATGTTCATTGAAATGAAAAATAAATAAATTAAAATGTAAAAAAAAAACCCAAAGCAAAATAAAACCTTCTCTGAAGAAGAAACACTCAAAACCCACTGGAATATGAAAGATTAACACCGCTCCCCCCAAAAAAATCAAATACAGAGTCCAGGAAATTTGAATCTGTATTTTTCCATTCATTATCTGAATCTAAAAACTTTGGAAGAAGTTCCAGAGAGCAGGCTTCAAAAAGTGAAATCACAGATTTTCAGCAAAGTTAACTTATGATTTTTTTTTAATCAATTTAATAGAATAAACAAGACTGGATAAAACCAAACATTCATCTTTTGTGGGAAGCAAGCAAAAGGCAGAAAGAATAGCAATCTAAATTTGCTCTGTTTTCAGGGCTGGGGATGAAATTACATTTAATATTTTATTTATACCTCTTTCTGTGAACTGTTCTGTTAAAAACAAAATTTTTAATGTTTTATTTAAACATATGGCTTAGTTTCCTTTGATTGAATTATAGAGATAAAATTGTTTCTCCTTTATTCTTTTTTAAGTGTATGTAAGTTACATTTACATAAACCTTTTTTGCAAATCAAGTAGATAATTAAAATTGTCTTTTTCATAACATCCCAAGCTGTTTCTTCTAGGAAAGAATGTGGGGAGTATTGCTGTTTTTATAGATTTTCCTATTTGTGGTCATCATGAAGACTATTCAATAGTTCAGTATTGTGGGTTTTGCCTTGAAAAGAAATACTAAGATGTATCTCAAATAATACTAGTAAGCCAGGAGAAAATAACAAGTATTTAATATAGTCAATTGATTTTTGTTAAAAGATATTCTTGTTAGCAAAATTAAAATAAAGACTTGTTTTTGTTCTTGATTACTGTTGAGTCGAGCATGACTCATCGCGACTCTACAACAAAAGACCTGAAGCCTTTCTTTAACTATTGTCACATCTCAAATTTCATACAATGTTGTTTAGGAAGTGGATGCCACTCCTGCTTCCAACGGATAGTATCTTACAGGTATATTAAAAAAATTGTACAAGTAATATTTATTTTTAAACTTAAAAACTCCGATTTGGTCCTGGTACAGTGACAGATATACAGACCAATGGAATCCCAATTGTTGGTGTCTGAGAACGCAGAAATAAATTCATGCACCTATGAATAGCTAATCTTTGAAAATGAGATGGCCAACAAACTTATGAAAAAAAAAGAAAGCTAAAAGTCACTAGCTATTGTTATGTTCCGTCGAGTCACTTGCAACTCACAGCGACCCTAAGTAAAACAGCCCTAATCCTGCTCTATTCTGTGCCAATCATATTGTCTCAAACACACGTACCCCCATTAGTCCAGTCACTGAATGAATTCAACTCTTCGAGCATCTTCCTCTCCTGGCTGTCCCTCCACCCTCCTTAGCATGATGTTCCTCTCCAAGGACTGGTCCCTCCTTACAACATGTCCAAAGTATATCCAACGAAGCTTCAGAATCCTTACCTCCAAGGAGCAGTCTGGTTTCACTCTCTCTAGGACGAACCTGTTTGCTCTCCTAGCAGTCCATGATATATTCAATACTCTTCTCTAGCACCACAGCTCAAAGGCATCAATTCCCCTTCAATCATCCCTAGTCATTGTCCAGCTTTCTGATCATAGCAAGTAATTTCAAAGATCATGGCCTGGATCAGGCGCACATTAGTCTCCAGACTGACATCGTTGCTCTTCAGTACTTTGGAGAGGTCTCTGACAGTATAATTTCCCAATGTGATTCATCTTTTAATTTTCTGACTACTGCTATCAAGAGGTTTGATTGTTAGTGAGAGAAGATGTTCACCCTGAAACCTACAGCGAACCTTTTCAGCAGGAAGTAGC
>NW_006400173.1:990552-991913 GCF_000299155.1 Elephantulus edwardii
GGCTTTGACAAGCACTGTGGCAATTGGACAATTAAAACAGACATTCGGGGCGGGGGGGGAAAGAAGAACAAACTGGAGAGGAGGGTAGAGAAAACAGTGCAACAATGAAGGAATGAAAACCCAAAATCTCTGTAAATGTTCATTAAAACTAATAAAATTTAATAATAATTTAAAAATATGCTAAGCAGCACCATAAAAAAAGAGGTTTGATTGTACAGCCAAGCAAACTGAAGCTGTTAACAATCTCAGTCTCTTCATTGTCTATTATGATACTGCCATTTGGCCCAGTGGTGAGAATTTTGGTTTTCTTGAGGTTGAGCTTCAATCCATATAGAAGACTACAGTCCTTGACCATCTGCCGCAAGCACTTCAGGTCCTCCTCAGTTGAGGCAAGCAAGGTTGTGTCATCTGTGTAACACAGATTATTGATGAGTCTTCCTCCAATCTGAGTGCCACATTTCTCTTCATATAACCCAGCCTCCTGGGTAATCTGTTTTGCATATAGATTAAATAGGTATGGAGATAGGACACATCCATGGCGTACATCCTTCCCAGCTTTGAAACGTACAGTGTTTCCTCACTCTGCACTGACCACTGCCTCATGGTCCAAGTACGATGGTGTTGTTAGGTCCCATCGAGTAGACTCATAGTGACCGTATGAACAAAAGATCTGAATGAAGTGCTGTCATCCTGTGCCATCCTCACACTTCCTGACACACAAGAGTCCATTGCAGTAGTCATTGTATGAATTCACCTGATTGAAGGTCTTCCTCTCCTTTGCCAACTCTCTACCTTTCCCTCCCCAAGAAATATCACCTTCTAGCAACATGTGCAAAATATATGACAACATTCTTGCTTCCAAAGAGCATGCTGGCTGCACGATCTCTAAGACATATTAGTTCGTTCTCTTGGCCATCCACGGGATGTTCAGCGCTCTTCTACAACACCACAGCTCAAAGACATCAATTTTTTTATGTCATCCTTATTCATTGTCCAGGATTCAGATGCATTGCTAGTCGGAAAGGCTATGGCCTGAATCAGATGCACCTTAGTTCTTAAACTGACATCACTGTTCTACATGGTGCCACTGTTGTAGAATGGGACTGTCCTTGGGGTTGGGGGAGACTGAGTAAGATGGGTTCAATAATGTGTGCTGCTCTGAAACAGAGAAGGGAGAAAACTGTTTAAAAGAGATATGTGATTAGGAATTTCTGTCATGACAGGAGTCTAGAGTGATGGCTACATGGTGGAGTGGACCTGGGGGAGGGTTTGTAAAATAGTGAAAGAATCTTTTCTTTTACTTTAACAAGAGGGTAATGTCTGGTGGGGGGGAGCCTTGGGAGGGGACAAATCTACAACAA
>NW_006400173.1:992403-992980 GCF_000299155.1 Elephantulus edwardii
CTGGCTTTGACAAGCACTGTGGCAATTGGACAATTAAAACAGACATGGGGGGGGAGAAGAACGAACTGGGGAGGAGGGTGGAGAAAACAGTGCAAAAATGAATGAATGAAAACCCAAAATCTCTGTAAATGTTCATTAACACTAATAAAATTTAATTTTAAAAAAGTCCCTAACTGCACATTTTTCCAGTACTATGCATCTCCTTATTTCCTGACTGCTCATATAAAAGGTGTTAATTGTGGATCCAAGCAAGATGAACCTGTTGACGTCCATCATGACACTGTAAATTGGTCCAGTGGAAACAATCATAGTTTTCTTAATGTTGTTGTTGTTGGTGTTGTTATGTGCCGTCGAGTCGCCTGTGACTCAAAGCGACCCGATGTACAACAGCCCGAAACTCTGCTCTATCCTGTGCCAATCGCACTGTCTCTGACACTCCCATCCCAATTATCCCAGGCACTGAATCAATCCACCTCATAGAAGGCCTTCCTCTCCTGCGCTGTCCCTCCACCCACCCAAGCATGATGTCCCTCTCCAAGGACCGGTCTCTCCTCACAACATGTCCAAAGTATGTTAG
>NW_006400173.1:994170-1002071 GCF_000299155.1 Elephantulus edwardii
CAAAGCAGCCTGAACTTCTTCTTTCATCACCATAGGCTCTTGCTCATATGTTGTTTCATGAAATTCTTCTGTGTCTTCCAATTCCTTTCGATACAGTCCATACTGAATACTGCATTCTTGATCTTCTGCAACAAGTGCCTCAAGTCTTCTTCACTTTCAGCAAATAAGGTTATGTCATCTACATAATGCAGGATATTTATAAATATCTCTCCAATCCTGATGCCAGGTTCCTCTTAATAGACTCCAGTATGTTGGATAATTTGCTCAGCATATAGATAGAAGAGGTATGGAGATAGAATACAACCCTGCCACACTCCCTTCTTAATTCCAAACCTTGCAGTGCTCCCCTGCTCCATTCACACAATAGCCTCCTGATCCAGGAATAGGTTCCACATAAGTGTAATCAAGTGCTCTGGCATTCCCATTCTTCTCAATGCCAGCCACAACTTGTCATGATCCACACAGCCAAGTGCCTTTGAATAGTCAATAAAGCATAAATAGACACTCTTCTGATATTCCATACTTTCCTGTTTCTATAGACTCTTCTAAATCCAGCTTGAACTTCTGGCAATTCCCTATCTATGTACTGTTCCAGTCATGACGAGAATAAACAGAGTCACTGTACCAGAAAGTGACACTAAAAAATTTCAGGAAGTACCATATGAACAGAAGCCAATGGTAATGAAAGAGGAAGTGGAAGCTGCACTGAAGACATTGGCAAAAAATATGGCCCCAAGAATCACTGGGATGCCAATTGTATTGTTTCAATGAACAGACGCAGCCTTGAATGCACACAACAGTCTATGTCAGAAAATTTGGAGAATGACCCTCTGGCCAATGAATTGGAAGAGGTCCATATTTGTTCCATTTCCAAGAAAGGTAATCCAACTAAATGTGGAAATTATCTAACAACATCATTGGTATCCCATGCAAGCAAAATATTGCTGAAGATCATTCAAAAACACCTGGAACAGTACTTAGGTAGGGTCCAAGTATAGGTTTCATATAAGCATGATCAAGTGTTCTGGAATTTCCATTTTTCTCAGAGTTAGCACAGTTTGTTATGATCCACACTCAAATGTCGTTGCATAGTCAATGAAATACAGATAGTCATTCCTTTGGTACTCTCTGCTTTCAGCCAAGATCTACCTAACATTAGCTACAATATCCCTAGTACCACAGCCTCTTCTAAACCCAGCCTGCACTTCTGGCAGCTCTCTGTTGAAACAGAAAAGGAAGAAAAGAACAGAGAAGACGGATCAATAGTTGAAAAATATGGACTTGGTGATAGAAATGAAGCTGGAGATAGAATGATAGAATGTTGCACAACCAACGACTTATTCAATGCAAATACATTTTATAAGAGACATAAACACGGGCTATACATATGGATTTCACCTGATGGTATGCATAGGCATCAGAGAGATTAATCTGTGAAAATAATCTTTGGAGAAGCTCAATATCAGCTGTGAAAACTAGGTCAGGTGCTGGTTGTGGAATAGACCACCAATTACTCACATACAAATAAAAGCTGAAGCTGAGGAAAATTAAATCAAGTCTACAGGAACCTAAATATGACCTTGAGTCTATCCCTCTTGAATTTCAAAACCATCTCAGGAACAGGTTTGAGGCCTTGAACAATAATGGGTGAAGATCACATGAGCTGTGGGAGTATATCAAGAACATCATCCAGGAAGAATACAAAAGGTCATTGCAAAGACAGAGGAGGAAGAAAAGACCAAGATGGATGTCAGAAGAATCTCTGAATATTGAACTTGAGCACCAAAAAGACAAAGCAAAGGGAAGAAATCAAGATATTAAGAAGCTGTAAAGAAGATTCCAAAGATCAGCAGGAGAAGACAAAATATTACAACGGAATATGCAAAGAGCTGGAGTCAGAAAATCAAAAGGGCCAAACTCGCTCAGCATTTCTTAAGCTGAAGGAACTGAAGAACAAATTCAAGCCTCGAGTTACAATACTTAAGGATGCTTTGGGTAGAATATTAAACGATCCAGGAAGCATTAAAAGATGATGGAAAGAGTTTACAGTCATTATAACAAAACGAATTGGCCGGCACAGAAGAATTTCATGAATCAACATATGAGCAGGAGCGTGTGGTAGTGAAAAAAGAAGTTCAAGCCGCTCTGAAAGGATTTGCAAAAATCAAGGCCCCAGGAATTGATGGCATACCAATTGACGTACTTCAACAAGCAGATGCTGCCCTGGATGCACTCACCAAGTTGTGCCAAGAAATCTGGAGGACAACCACCTGGCCAACTGACTGGAAGAGATTTCTATTTGTTTCCATAGAGTGCGGAAAATATTGAACAATATCATTGATATCACATACAAGCAAAATTCTGCTGAAGATTATCCAGATACGACTAGAATTGCATATCAACAGATGGCAGCCTGGGTTTAGAAGAGGCTATAGTACTTGGGATATTATAGCTAATGTCAGATGGATCTTGGCTGAAAGCAGACAGTACCAGAGGAATGTCTGTGTTTAATTGACTATGCAAAGGCATTTGAATGTGCAGACTACAACAAACTGTGCTTAACTCTGAGAAGAATGGGAATCCCAGAATTGTGCTTATGTGAAAACCTATACTTGGACCAGGAAGCAATCGTCAGAACAGAGCAAGAAAATACTGCATGGTTCAAACTTGGGAAGGGGGCACACTAGGGATGTGTCCTATATTCAGACCTTTTTAATCTATATGCGGAACAGATTATATGGGAGGCTTAACTCTATGAGGAGAAATGTGACATCAGGGTTGTATGTAGACTCATCAACAATCTTCATTACGCAGACGACATAACCCTGATTGCTGAGACTGAGGAGAACCTGAAGCGCTTGCTGCAGAAGGCCAAGGACTGCAGACTTCAATATGGATTGAATCTAAACATAAAAAAACAAAACAAAACAAAACAAAGATTCTCAGCTCTAGGCCTATTGGCAGAATCATGATAGATGGTAAAGAGATAAAGATTGTTAACAGTTTTCGTTTGCTTGGCTCAACTGTCAACCCTCTTGGTACCAGCAGCCAGGAAATTAAAAGATTAATTAAATGGAGAAAGTCGGCTGTCAGAGGCCTCTACAAAGTACTGAAAAGCAACGATATCCGTCTGGAGAATAAGGTGTGCCCGATCCAAGCCATGATCTTTGCAAGTTACTTACTATGTTTCGGAAAGCTGGACAATGGTGCTGGAGAAGAGTGTTGACTATATCATGAACTACTAGGAGAACAAACAGGTTTGTCCTAGAGAAGCTGAGACCAGGCTGCTTCTTGGAGACAAGGATTCTGAAGCTTTGTCTGACATACTTTGGACTTGTTGCAAGTCAGGACCAGTCCATGGAGAGGGACATCATGCTTGGAATGGTGGAGAGACAGCGCAGGAGAGGAAGACCCTAGATAAGATGGATTGATTCAGTAACTGGGGTAAGGGGGTAGGCATGTCAGAGATAATAAGATTGGCACAGGATAGAGCAGAATTTAGGGCTGTTGTACATAGGGTCACTATGAGTTGCAGGCAACTCGATAGCACATAACAACAACAACAACAAACAGATAAATTACCTTCTGTATTCTTCCTGGGTGATATTCTTGATATCCTCCCAAAGCTCATCTGGTCTTCACTCATTAGTGTTCAAGGCCTCAAACCTGTTCCTGTGATGGTTTTGAAATTTGAGAGGGATAGTCTCAAGGTCAAATTTTAGTTCCTGTAGATTTGATTTAATTTTCTTTAGCTTCAGCTTGAACTTAAATATGAGTAGGTGATGATCTGTTCCACAATCAGCATCTGTCCTAGTTTTCACAGCTGATATTGAGCTTCTCCAGTGATTCTTTCCACAGATGTAATACATTTGAGAATGCATACCATCAGGTGAAATCAATATGTATAGCCTGCATTTGTGTTTCTTATAAAAAAAGTATTAGCAATGAATAAATTATTGAATGTACAGAATTCTGTCATTCTATCTCCAGCTTCATTTCTGTCCCTAAGTCCATGTTTTCCAATGACTGATCCTTCTTCCGTGTTCTGAACTTTTTCATTACAGTCACCCATTATTATCAACACATCTTGATTGCATGTTCAGTTGATTTCTGACTGCAAATGTTGGTAGGAGTCCTTTATTTCCTCCTCTTTGGCTCTAGTTGTTGGTGCATATATTTGAATAATGGTATTCACTGGACTTCCTTGTATGTGTATGAATCTTACCCTGTCACTCACAACATTGTATTTCAAGATGTAGATCCAAAATGACTTTTTTAACTATGAAAGAAACCCCATTTTTTCCTCACCTTTTCATCTCCAGCATATCTGATCATATCTGATTCAAAATGCCCCATGCCAAGCTATCTCATTACACTAATACCTAGTATGTCAATATGTTTGCATCCTGTTTCTTTCTTTACAATGTCCAGTTTTCCCACATTCCCCATTCCAATCACTAGTGTTTACGTAGAACTGTCCCTCCTTCTTTGTGTTTCCATAGTTGAGGTCTCAGCCTCAGTTGCCATATCTCCAAGTCTAAGGGCCCTCTATCATATATAGAGTATTCAAAGGCCTGCTATTTTGGGAGTGGATGGTCAGTCCTTCTTCATAGTCTGTCTTAATTTGATTGCTCAGATTTAGAACAGTATCTGACAGAAAAGTATTTTACAGAAATAGGTGAAAGACATTTCTCCAATTATAGAAGTAACCAATAGATTCAGTGTTGCTACCCATCCATTGTACGTCTGTCTTGTCCCACCCCTTTCCCTACTCCACCAGCATTGCTTTCCACTCCCACCTATGCCATTCAGCACCTCTCTCCCCTTATCCAGTCCTTGATATGATAGCTTAAGTTACAAGCCTTCTGGGCTTCTGAGATTCCGAACAGCTTGCACTGCTGCCAGTTTCTTATGCTGTGACCAGTGAGTCTAAGTCCAAATATCAGGTAATAATATCAGGGAAGGCTTTCTATCTCAGATGGTTCTGAGGAAAAGCCCTTGGCCTTGAACTCCTGCTCCAAGACTGACTTCTTATGGCTTACTGCCTCTTCTTGCCAGCAGCTTGATACTGACACAAGAAGATGAAGAATGCAAAATGTCATTAAAATGCAGAGGAGGAAGAAAAGACCAAGATAGATGTCAGAAGAGACTCTGAATGTTGCAATAGAGTACCAAGAAGCCAAAGCAAAGGGAAGAAATCAAGACATTAAGAAGCTGAACAGAAGATTTCAAAAGGCAGCGCGGGAAGACAAAGCAAAGTAGTATAATAAAATGTGCAAAGAGCTGGAGTCAGAAAAACAAAAAAGGCCGAACTTGTTCAGCATTTCTTGAGCTGAAGGAATTGAAGAATAAATGCAAGCCTAGAGTTGAAATACTGAAGGATGCTTTGGTCAGAATATTAAATGATCCAGGAAGCATTAAAAGAAGATGGAATGGGTGAACACAGAAAAATTTCATTAAACAATCTATAAGCAAGAGCCTGTGGTGACAAAGGAAGAAGTTCAAGCTGCTCTGAAATAATTGGTAAAAGACAAGGTCCCAGGATGACAGCATACCAGTTGACATATTTCAACAAACAGATGCTGCCCTGGATGCACTCATCAAATTGTGCCAAGAAATCTGGAGGACAATCATCTGGCCAACTCACTGGAAGAGATATATATTTGTTCCCATTCCAAATAAAGGTGACCCAGCAAAGGGCGGAAATTATTAAAGAATATCATTAATATCACATGCAAGAAAGGTTCTGCTGAAAATTATCCAAAAACGACTGAAACAACACATCAACAGAGAACTGCCAGATGTGCAGGCTGGGTTTAGAGGATGTCATAGTATTAGGAATATTATCGCTAAAGTTAGATGGATCTCGGCTGAAAGCACAGAGTCATATAGGAATGTATATCTGCGTTTCATTGATTATGCAAATGCATTTGACTGTGTGGATCACACCAAACAGTGACTAACTCTGAGAAGAATGGGAATCCCAGAACATTCAATTATTTTATGTGAAACCTATTCCTAGACCAGGAGGCAGTTGTCAGAACAAAAAAAGGAAACATTGTATAGTTCAACATAGGGAAGGGTGTACTCCAGGTATGTATTCTATCACCATACCTTTTGAATCTATATGCAGAACAGATCATCTGGGAGGCTGGGCTGTATGAGGAAGAATGTGGCATCAGACTGAAGGAAGACTCATCAACAACCTATGTTATGCAGATGACACAACCTTGCTTGCTCAAAGTGAGGAGGACCTAAAGTGCTTGTTCCAGAAGCTCAAGGACTGCAGCCTTCAATATGGATTGAAGCTCAACATCAAGAAAACAAAGTTTCTCACCACTGGGTTGATTGGAAGCTTTATGATAGACATCAGGAGACTGAGGTTGTTAACAGCTTTAGTTTACTTGGCTCTACAATCTACACTCTTCATACCAGCAAGCCAGAAAATCAAAAGACTAATTGCATTGGGAAAATCTGCTGTCAGGGACCTCTCCAGAGTACTCGAAGAGCAATGATATCAGTCTGGAGACAAAGGTGTGCCTGAACCAGGCTATAGTCTTTTCACTTGATTGCTTTGTGTCAGACAGGTGGACAATGACTAGAAAGAAAATTAATGCCTTTGGGGTTTGGTGCTGGTGAAGAGTGTTGAATATACCACGAACTGCTAAAAGAGCAAGCAGGTTCATCCTGGAGAATGTGAAACCACACTGCTCCTTGGAGGCAAGGATTCTGAGGCTTTATCTGACATACTCTGTACATGTTGCAAGGCAGGACCAGTCCTTGGAGAGGGTCTTCATGCTTGGAAGGGTGGAGGGACAGCACAAGGGAGGAAGACCCTGGATAAAATTGATTGATTCAGTGACTGAGGTAGGTGTGTCAGAGACAAAAATGTTGGTTCAGGATAAACCAGTTTTCAGGGCTATTGTACATGAAGTTGCTCTGAGTCACAAGCGATTTGATGGCACATAACAACAACAACAATACAGATTAAATAGATATTGGGAAAGAATACAACCCTGATGCACATCTTTCCTAATGTTAATCCATGCCGTGTTCCCTTACTCTGTTCTCACAATAGCCTTTTGATCTATGTATTTGGTTTTGGGTTTTTTTTTGTTTATTATTATTATTATTATTAAATTTTATTAGTTTTAATGAACATTTACAGAGATTTTGGGTTTTCATTCATTCATTGTTGCACTGTTTTCTCCACCCTCCTCCCCAGTTCGTTCTTCTTTCCCCCCCAATGTCTGTTTTAATTGCCCAATTGCCACAGCGCTTGTCAAAGCATGAGCATAGTCAAGTGTTCTGAGATTCTCATTCTTCTCAATGTTATTCACAATTTGTTATGATCTACCTAGCTAAATGCCTAATTGCATAACCAATAAAGCACAAATAAACATTCTTCTGGAGTGGGTCAGGGATGTGTACTACCTCCATACTTTCTCAATCAATATGCAGAACAGACCATTCTGGAAACTGGAAATCTGGGAGGAGAAATGAAATAGGGTTGGAGAATGACTCATCAACAAACTGAGGAGGACCTGAAGCACTTGCTGCAGGTCAAGGGCTGTACTCTTAAATATAGATTGAAGCTAAACATCAAGAAAACAAAGACTTGCTATGCAAATTAATATAAAATTAAAATATAAAGAATGGGAAAAAATGTTAGTGATTCCAACTTGCCAGTTGCTCCAAAGAAGAAAGATGATCTACTTCCATAAAAATTTACAGCTTTGGAAACTCTATGAGCAATTCTACTCTGTCCTACATAAAGGATTACTATGAGTCATGAATCAATATGATAAAAGTGGGCTTTTATTTTTTTTAATTTAGGTTGTTTATTTTTCATTTCAATGAACATCTACAGAGATTTTGGAATTCCATTCATTCATTGTTGC
>NW_006400173.1:1002845-1016079 GCF_000299155.1 Elephantulus edwardii
GAAGAAATGTTCAAAATCCCTAGCCCTGAGAGAGATGCAAATCAAGACAACCATGAGATATCATCTCACTCCAGTAAGACTAGCAAAATTTAACAGAACGGCTTTTATTTTTTTGCTTGTTTAAAAAACTGATTTGCTTACAAAGTTTGTATACATTGTGTTTCACACTATTCTTCATTCACATTGCAATCACTTACTGTGCATCAGAGAGCTGGCAATGACTAGGGATTATAGAAGGAGAACTTATGCCTTTAAGCTGCGATGTTGGAGAAGAGTATTGAATATATCCCATACATTGCTAAGAGAACAAACAGGTTCATCCTGGAGAGGTTGAGATCAGTATGCTCCTTGTAGGCAAGGAAGATGAAGCTTCATCTGACATACTCTGGACATATTGCAAGGAGGGATCTCAGAAAGGAACGTCATGCTTGGGAAGGTGGAGGGACAGTGTAGGAGAGGAAGACCATCAATGAGAAAGATTGATTCAGTGACTGCTGTAATTGGTCGGAGACAATGAGATTGGCAGAGGATAGAGCAGGGTTTAGGACTACTGTACATAGAGTTGTTATGAGTCGCAAGCAACTCGACAACACATAACAACAACAACTACATTAGTTTGCATACAAGATTGCTTTACATTGTGTTTCACAATATTCTCCAGCAACACTGTGTTTCATAAAATCATTCCCATATACTGTGTTCTAAAAAATCCATCATTGAATATATGCCCACCATTATTACCCCATCTTTTCAGGTTGCTGCTGGATCTTTCACATTTTCTTCACTCCTTACCTCCACCCACCATATAGTACAAACTTGTGATGTCCCCTGCCTATCCTCACCCCTCTGCTTCCACCTCTTCCCCCCTTGGACCTTCATACATGTTTTGCTAGCTATCTTTCTATTTTTACTATAATGGACTTATGCAATATTTGTCCATGTGAGACTGAGTTAGTTCACTCAGCGTAATGTTCTCCAGTCCCTCCCATGTTATGTAACTACCTTTCGAAATCATTGTTCCAGAGTGCTCTGTAGTATTCCATTGTGTGAATGTACCACAACTTCTCATCAATAATTGGCAAAAAATAAGAACCCAGGAAGTGACGGTATACCAATTGACGTATTTAAACTAACAGATGGTGCCCTAGATGTGCTCACCAAGTTGTGTCAAAAAATCTGGAGGCCGACTGGTTGTTGTTGTTGTTATGTGCCATCGAGTCGCTTGCGACTCAGATTGACCCTATGTACAACAGCCCTAAATCCTGCTCTGTCCTGTGCCAATCTCACTTTCTCTGACACATCAACACCGATTACCCCAGTCGCTGAATAAATCCGCAAGAGAGGTTCTTCCTCTCTTGCACTGTCCTTCCACCCTCCCAAGCATGACATCCCTCTGCAAGGACCGGTCCTGCCTTGCAACATGTCCACAGTATGTCAGACGAAGCCTCAGAATCCTTGCCTCCAAGGAGCAGCCTGGTTTAACCCTCTTTAGGTTGAACCTGTTCATTTTCTTAGCAGTCCATGGTACCCTCAATACTCTTCTCCAGCACCACAGCTCAAAAGCATCAATTCTCCTATCCTCCCTAGTCATTGTCCAACTCTCTGATGCATAGCAAGTGATTGCAAAGACCATGGCCTGTATCAGAGGCACCTTAGTCTCCAGAGTGACACCATTGCTCTTCAGTACTTTGGAGAGGTCTCGAACAGCAGACTTTCCTATTATAATATGCCTTTTAATTTCCTGGCTGCTGTTACCAAGAGTGTTGACTGTGGAGCCAAGCAAACTAAAAGTGTGAACAATCTCAATCTCTTCACCATCCATCCTGATGCTGCCAATTGGCCCAGTGGTGAGAATCTTTGCCTTCTTAATATTGAGCCTTAATCCATATTGAAGGCTGCAGTCCTTGACCCTCTGCAATCAAGTGCTTCAGGTCTATATTTGTTCCCATTCCAAAGAAAGTTGACCCAACAGAATGTGGAAATTATCAAACAATATCATTGATATCACACATATCCAAAAATGACTGAAACAGCACATCAACAGAGAACTGCCAGAAGTTCAGGCTGGCTTTAGAAGGGGTATTGTAGCTAATTTTAGATGGATCTTAGCTGAAAGTAGGGAGTATGAGAGGAATGCCTATCTATATTTCATTGATTATGCAAGTGTGTTTGACTGTGTGGGTCATAACCAAACTGTGGCTGACTCTGAGAAGAATGGGAATCCCAGAACACTTAATCATGCTAATGCAAAACCTATACTTGGACCAAGAGGCAGTAGTCAGAACAAAGCAAGGTAACACCGCATGGTTCAAAATTGGGAAGGGCGTATGCCAGGGATGTGCCCTATCTCCACACCTTTTCAACCTGGATGCAGAGCAGATTATCCGGGAGGCTGCCCTCTGTGAGCACAAGTGTGGCATCAGAATTGGTGGAAGATTCATCAACAGTCTGCATCATGCAGATGACATAACCCTGCCTTCTGAAACTGAGGAGGACCTGAAGCACTTGCTGCAGAAGACCAAGGATTGCAGCCTTCAATATGGATTGAAGCCCAATATCAAGAAGATAAAAATTCTCACCACTGGGCCAATTGGCAGCATCAGGATGGAGGGTGAAGAGATTGAGATTGTTAACACCTTTAATTTATTTGACTGCCCGGTCAGCACTCTTGGCAACAGCAGCCAAGAAATTAAAAGATGAATTGTGATGGGAAAGTCTGCTGTTAGGGACCTCTCCAAAGTTCTGAAGAACAATGGTGTCACTCTGGAGACTACGGTGTGCCTGATACAGGCCATGGTCTTTGCAGTCACTTGCTATGCATCAGAGAGTTGAACAATAACTAGGGAGGAAAGAAGGAGAATTGATGCCTTTGGGCTGTTGTGTTGGAAAAGAGTATTGAATATAACATAGACTGCTAAGAAAAGAAACAGTTTCTTCCTGGAGAGGATTAAACCAGGCTGCTCCTTACAGACAAAGATTCTGAAGCTTCATCTGACATACTGTGGACATGTTGCAAGGAGGGGCCAGTCCTTGGAGAAGGACGTCATGCTTGGGAGGGTGGAGGGACAGTGCAGGAGAGGAAGACCTTCTATGTGGTGGATTGATTCAGTGACTGGCGTAATGGGGTAGGTGTGTCGGAGACAGTGAGATTGGCACAGGATAGGGCCGGGTTTAGAGCTGTTGTACATAGGGTCGCTCTGAGTCGCAAGTGACTCAATGGCACATAACAACAACAACCACCACCTACGTTATGCAGATGAAACAACCTTGCTTGCTGAAAATGAGGAGGATTTGAAGCACTTGTTGTAGAAGAACACGGAATGCATCCTTCAGTCTGTATTGCACATCAGTGTCAAGAAAACAAAGATTCTTACCACTGGACCAACAGGCAACATCATGATGGATGGAAAGGAGATAGAAAGTATCAGCAGTTTCACCTTGCTTGCATCTACAATTAAAACTCTTGGTACTAGAAGTCAGGAAATAAGGAGACAAATAGCACTGTGAAAGTCAGCAGTTATGGACCTCTCCAAATTATTGAGGAACAATAATATCAGTTTGAGGATTAAGGTGCATCTGATTCAGGCCATGATCTTGCATGTAGCTTCTACACTTCTGAGATCTGGACAATGAATAAGGACCACAGAACAAGAATCGATGCCTTTGAGCTGTGGTGTTGGAGAACAGTACAGAACATCCCCAAAAGAACAAACAGATAAGCCTTGGAGAGGGTGTAGCCAGAGTGTTCTTTGGACTCATGAAAGATGATTTTTTACCCCGCATGCTTTTGGCACGTTACTAAGAGGGGCTATTCCTTGGAGAGGAACATAATGCTAGGACGGGTGGAGAGTCAGTGGAAGGAGAGGAAGACCCACAACCAGGTGGATTGACACGGTGACTGCTGCAATGAGCTCTACTATGCCAGGAAGAGTGAGAATGGCACAGGATAGAACAGGGTTCAGATTTTTTGTTCATAGAGTCACTATGAGTCATACTCAACTGGATGGCAGCTGACAACAACAACAACCACAAGACCTCAATCCATTCCTTTGTTGCTGGATATTTGGGTTGTTTCCATGCTTTTTCGTTTGTGAATAATGCTGCTATTAACATTGGCATACAAATTTCTATTTGTGTCTGTTCTAATTTCCTTGGGGTATAGTCCTAGGCTGCAGCCTTCAGTATGGACTGAGGCTCAATGTCAAGAAGACAAAGATTCTCACCATGGGACCAATCGGTAGCATCAGGATGGATGGCGAAGAGATTGAGATTGTTCACAGATTCAGTTTGCTCGGCTCCACAGTCAGCACTCTTGGCACTAGCACCCAGGAAATCAAAAAATGTATTGCCATGGGAAAGTCTGCTGTTAGAGACCTCTCTAAAGTACTCGAAAGCAACGGTGTCTCTCTGGAGACTCAGGTCCGCCTGATACAGGGCTTGGTCTTTGCAATCACTTGTTATGCATCAGAGAGTTGGACAATGACTAGGGAGGATTGACGCCTTTGAGTTGTGGTGCTGGAGAAGAGTATTGAATGTACCATGGACTGCCAAGAAAACAAACAAATTCATCCTAGAGAGGGTTAAACCAGGCTACTCCTTGGAGGCAAGGATTCTGGGGCTTCGTATGACATACTTTGGACATGTTGTAAGGAGAGAAAGGTCTTGAGAGAGGGACATCATGCTGGGTAGAGTAGAGGGACAGCGCAGGAGGGGAAGGCCCTCTATAAGGTGGATTGATTTCAGTGACTGGGGCAATCGGGATGGGTGTGTCAGAGGCAATGCGATTGGCACAGGATAGAGCAGGGTTTAGGGCTGTTGTACATAGGGTCGCTATGAGTCGCAAACGACTCAACAGCACATAACAACAACAACAACAATATAGTCCTAGCAGTGCAATACCTAGATCATATGGATTTTCTATGTTCAGCTTTTTTAGGAAATGCCAAACTGTCTTCCAGAGTGTTTTAGAGTTCCAATCTCTCCACATTCTCTCCAACGTTTATAGTTTTCTGTCCTGTTAAACTTTGGCACTGCTATTGCAGCAAGGTGGTATCTCATCATGGTTTTGATTTGCATCTCTTAGATAGCCAGTGTTTTTGAGAATTTCTTCATATGTCTGTTGGCCATCTGGATGTCTTCTGTGAAAAGTATTTGCATGTCTTTTGCCCATTTTGTAATTGGGTTATCAGTGTTTTTCTTGTGGAAGCCCTATAGTATTCTGTAAACATTTTTTTATGACACTTGTCTGAAATGGTATTGCCAAATGTTTTTTCCCAGTCAGTAGATTGGCTTTTCACCCTGTTGGAAAAATTTTTGATGTGTACAGGGATTTAATTTTTAGAAGGCCCCATTTCTGGCTTATTTGTTGGCCTCTTTATACCATAAGCTAGATCTTCTAAGTTTTTTCACATTTTGTCTCATATGGTCTTTTCATTTTGCACTTTACCTGTAGGTGAGTTGATTTTTGTGTATGGTGTAAGATGTGGATCCTGCTTCAGCTTTCTACAGGTAGCTGTCCAGTATTGCAGGTACCATTTGTTGAAGAGGTTGTCATTTCCCAATTTGACAGGTTCAGTTTCCTTTTTGAATAGCAATTGACTATAGGTAGATGACTTCATTTCTGGGTTCTTGATGCTGTTCCACTGATCTATGTCTGTTATTTCACATTACCATACTGTTTTGCTTATTACTCCTATATAGTAGGTTTTTTGAAATCAGGGAGTGCTATATCTCCCGCTTCCTATTTTTCCCCCCTCAGAAACGTTTTGCTTATGTGGAGTTTCTATTATGTGAGGTTTCTTTCCTCTCCAAATAAATTTACCAACTGTCTTCTATGAAAAAAGAAGTTGGCATCTGTATTGGGATTGCTTTAAAAATATAGATGACTTTTTGCAGGATTGTCATTTTCACTATATTGAGTATTCCTATCTTAGAGGCAAGAAGCTGTGCTGCAGTCCTAAAGGCATGGGGTTTGAATCCACCAGTTGCTCCATGGGAAAAGGATGGGCAATCTCCTCCCATGCAATTAACTACCTCTGAAAACCCACCAGAGGGTCAGCTATGGGTTGGTTCCAACTCAATGGTACACAACAACAACAACAACATCCATAAAGAGGAGAAGTTTTTCCATTTATTAAAGTCTTATTATTTCTTCCAAAAGAAGAAATTATAGTTTTCTTTGTAAAGGTCTTTCATGTTTCTAATTAATTTATCCCTAAGTATCTCAATTTGTGGTTGTTGTTTTTGTTATTGTTGATTGCCATCAAGTCAAGCATGACTCATAGAGACTCTATGAACAAAAGACCTAATGCCTTTCCATAACTGTTGTCATTTCACCAAGTTCATAGAGTTTCCAGAGGCATGTGGATGCCACTCCTGCTTCCAAACCTGTTTTACAACTGGGAGCTCCACCAAACAACGTCTACATTGGGAACCCATTCTGGTACTTGATACCTCAATGGCACAAGATTCGGCATCACAACAACCCAGATTATTTCATACTGTACATTGACAAAGAGTGATGTACAAAGTGGAAAAGCATTCCTCCAGATACAACAGCACTAGTTTCACTTAACAATGGTTAAGTGTCATCAAGTTGAATATGACTGAGAGTAAGTTTTGCATAAAAGACCTAAACTCTGTTCTATGAATGACATCATTGCTGTACAGAATTCTGTTCTATAACTACCATCATTTCTGTACATTTAAAGAGTTTAGAGAGTTTGAAGAGTTTCTAGAGGCATCTAGTTTTAAGAAGTGGATTCCACAATTATTTCCAACATAAATAAATCTGGAAGCTCATGAAAACAATGTACATAACGGGTAACCATGATGGTATTTGAAAAGACTACGGAATAGCGTGCAGCATCACAGCAACACCAATTTGTTCAGTTCAGCAAATAGACAGGAGATTGCTGTGTCATTAAAGGAATATTCATTCAATAATTAATATGATGCAAAAAATTTCACTTTGCTTGCCCATCCGGACCAGCATCTACAAGCATCAAAAAGCCACACTCCCAGAGTGGGGTCTTCCAGGCCTCCACCAGCACTCCCTCCCTACCCCTGCAGGGTTTCAAGGCAACGCCTTTGAGTAGATTAAACCCCAGGGAGAGGCTGAGAGACACCCACAATTGGGGGGGGGTGAAGAGCAATAATACACATCCAAAAACAACCCCCAAAAGAAGCACGATAACAAAAACTTTCCTTTACTTGCCCATCCGGAGCAGCAGACATGAGCATCAAAAAGCCACACTCCCAGAGTAGAGACTTCCAGGCCTCCACAGGCTCTCCCTCCTTGCTCCTGCAGGGTTTTAAGCCAACACCTTTGAGCGGACATAAACCCTAGGCAATAACTGAGCGACAACCAGTCTTCTGGAGAAAAGAGCAATAATAAACATTCAAAAATGACCCCCAAAAGAAGTATGACCCCAAAACTTTCCTTTACCTATTCATCAGGACCAGCATCCACAAGCATCAAAGAGCCACATTCCCAGAGTGGAGTCTTCCAGGTCTCTGTAGGCACTCCCTCCATACTCCTACAAAGTTTTAAGCCAATACCTTTGAGTGGACTTAAACCCTAGATAAAGGCTGAGGGACACCCACTCTTGGAGAGAAAAGAGCAGTCATGCACAGCCAAAAACTATTCAAAAAGGACAACTCCATAAACTTCCCTTTACTTGCCCATCCACACCAGCATCCACAAGCACCAAAATGCCACACTCCCAGCGTGGAGTCTTCCAGGACTCCACCAGCACCCCCTCCCTAGCCCTGAGGGTGATAAGGCAATGCCTTTGAGTGGACGTAAACCCTAGGCAAAGGCTAAGAGTTACCCACTCTTGTGGGGAAAAGAGCAATAATACATAGCAAAAAATTACCCACAAAAAAAGTACAATCCAAAAACCATCCCTTGCCCATCCAGACCAGCATCCGCAAGCATAAAAAAGCCACACTCTCAGAGTGGAGTCTTTCAGGCCTCCATGAGCACGCCCTCCCTACCCCTGCAGGGTTTTAAGCCACTGTTTTTGAGTGGACTTAAACCCTAGGCAAAGGTGAGGGACCCCCACCCTTCAGAGGATAAGAGCAATAATACACATCCAAAAATGACCCCCCCCAAAAAAAGCATGACTCAAAAACTTCCCTTTACTTGTACATGCATAGCAGCATCCACAAGCATCAAAAAGCCACACACCCACAGTGGAGTCTTCTAGGTCTCCACTGGCACTCCATCCCTACCCCTGTGGGGTTTTAAGCCAACACCTTTAGTGGATTTAAACCCTAGGCAAAGGCTGAGGGACACCCACTCTGGGGGAGAAAAGAGTAATAATACACACTCAAAAACGACCCCCAAATTAAGCACCACACTAAAATCTTCCCTTTACTTGCCCAACCGGACCAGCATTCACAAGCATCAAAAGAGTCTTCCAGGTCTCCACTATCAATCCATCCTTTCCCTTGCATAGTTTTAAGCCAATGCTTTTGAGCAGATTTAAACCCTAGCCAAAGGCTGAGGGACACCCACTCTTTGGGGGGAAAGAATAATAACACACATCCAAAAATGACCCCAAAAAGAAGCACAACCACAAAAACTTCCCTTTATTTGCCCATCCAGACCAGTATCCACAAGCATCAAAAGCCACACTCCCAGAGTGGAGTCTTCCAGGACTCCACTGGTACTCCATCCATACCCACGAAGGGTTTTAAGCCACTACTTTGAGCACACATAAACTTTAGACAAAGACTGAATGACATCCACTCTTGGGGAGAAAAGAGCAATAATACACATCCAAAAAGGACCCCCAAAAGAAGTATGACCCCCAAAACTCCCCTTTACTTTCCCATCCAGACCAGCATCCACAAGCATCAAAAAGCCACACTCCCAGAGTGGGTCTTCCAGGACTCTGCTGGCACTCCCTTCCTACCCCTGTGGAGTTTTAAGCCAATACCTTTGAGCGTACTTAAACCCTAAGCAAAGGCTGAGGGACATCCACTCTTGAGGGGAAAAAAACCCTCAAAAAATGACCCCCAAAAGAAGAATGACTCCAAAAACTTCCCTTTACTTACCCATCCGGACCAGCATTCACAAGCATCAAAAAACCACATTCCCAGAGTGAAGTCTTCCAGGCCTCTGCTGCCACAAACTCCCTACCCCTGTGGGGTTTTAAGGCAACGCCTTTGAGAATACTTAAACCTTCTGCAAAAGTGAGGGACACCGACTCTTCGGAGGAAAAGAGCAATAATACACATCCAAAAATGACCCCCAAAAGAAGCACAACTCAAAACACTTCCCTTCACTTGTTCATCTGGACCAGACCACACTCTCACAGTGGAGTCTTCCAGGCCTCCACCAGCACTCTCTTTCTACCCCTGGGGGGTTTTTAGCCAATGCCTTTGAGCAGACTTTAACCCCTAGGCAAAGGCTGAGAGACACCTACTCTGAGGGGAAAGAAGAGCAATAATACACATCCAAAAACTACTCTAAAAACTTCCCTTTACTTGCCCATCTGGACCAGCATCCACAAGCATCAAAAAGAAACAATCTCAGAGTGAAGTGTTCCAGGCTTCCGACAGCATTCCCTCCCTACCCCTGCGAGATTTTAAGCCAACTCCTTTGAGCAGACTTAAACCCTAGGCAAAGGCTATGTGGTTGGCTATTGTAAATGGTATTGCTTTCTTAGTTTCCTTCTCTGTGTTTTCTTTGTTACTGTAGAGGAATCTCACTGATTTTATATATTGACCTTGTATTCTGCCACTCCACTAAATTGTTCGACCCACTCTAACAGTTTTTCGTTGAATCTTTGGAGTTTTCTGTGTACATTTTTCATATCATCTGCATATAGTGACAATTTAACTATCTCTTTGCCAATCTAGATGTCTCTCATTTCCTTTTCTTGTCATATTGACTTAGCAAGTACTTCTAGTACAATATTAAATGTTGTTGTTAAGTGTTGTCAAGTTGCTTACAATTCATAGCAACTCTACGTACAGTAGCTCTGAACCTTGACGTATTCTGAGCAATCTCACCAGCTCTGACACACTTGCCCCTATTACCCCAGTCACTGTGTTAATTTCTTTTATCCAGGGTCTTCATCTCCTGCACTATCCCTCCAGCCTTTGAAGCCTGTTGTCCTTATCTAAAATCTGTCCCTCTGGGCAACATGCCCAAAGTATATGGGATGGAACTTCAAAATTCTTGCCTCCAAGAAGCAGCTTGGTTTCACCACCTGTTTATTCTCTTGGCAGTCCATGGTATGTTAAATAATCTTCTTCAGCACCACAACTCAAAGGCATAAATTCTTCTGTCAATTTTATTCATTGTCCAGCTCTCTGATGCATAGCAAGTAATTGTGAAGACAATGGCCTGGATCAGGTGCACCTTTAGTTTCCAGACTGACACCCGAATTCTTTAGCATTCTGGACAGGTCTCTGACAGCAGATTTTTCCCAGTGAAATTTGCCTTTTGGTTTCCTGACTACTAGTGCAAAGAGTGCTGATTGTGGAATCAAGTAAACTGAAATTGTTAACAATCTCAATCTCTTCTACATCTATCATGATGCTGACAATGGGGCCAGTGGTGAGAATCTTTATTTTCTTGATGTTGTGCTTCAATCCATATTGGAGATGCAGTCCTTGACCTTCTGCAGCAAATGTTTCATACCCAGCAAGCAAGGCTGTGCCATCTGTATAACACAGATTGTTGACGAATCTTCCCCAATTCTGATACCACATTCATCCTCATAAAATCCAGCCTTTTTGAAATATCTCAGTCACAAAGGGACAAATGCTATATGGTGCCACTGTTGTAGAATGAGGCTGACATCGGGGTGGGAGTAAGACAGAAAAACTGGATAAATTATGTTTACTGCATTGGAGTCTATGAGGGAGAGAATAGTTTAAAAGTATTATATTTTAGTGCATTATGTTTATCATAAGAATACAGAGTGAGGGTTGCAGAGTGGATTATATTTGGGGTGTGTGTGTGTGTGCGTGTGATTGTGTACCAATGAAGGAGTTTTTCTTTTGATTTTCAAGGAGAGGAGCGAACGGGGGGTGGGGTGGGGTGGGCGGGGAGAAAAATGCAACAATGAATGAATGGAACTCCAAAATCTCTGTAGATGTTTATTGAAATTGAAATTAAAAAGTTTTTAAAAAATCCAGCCTTTCAAATCATCTGTTCTGCATATAGATTGAAAAGGTATGGAAACAGACTGCATCCCTTATGCACTCCTTTCCTGATACTGAATCATGGAGTGTTTCCTTGCTCTGTTCAGAGGACATAAGTTTCACATAGGCACAATCAAGTGTTTTGGGATTCTCATTCTCCTCAAGGTTGATTGTGGAACAGATCAGCTACTCACGTGTTGTTTCAAATTGAAGCTAAAGAAAATGAAATCAAATCCACAAGACCCAAAATGTGACCCTGAGTTTGTCCCACCTGAATTTAAAAACCATCTCAAGAACAAGTTCGACACCTTTGGCATAAATGAACGAAGACCAGATGAGCTGTGGGAAGATATTAAAAGTTTTATCCATGAAGTATCCAAAAGGTCATTTTAAAGACAGTGGAAAAAGAAAAAAAACTGAGATGGATGTCAGAACAGACTCTTAATATTGCATTAGAACACTGATAAGCCAAGACAAAGGGAAAGAATCAGGAAGTTAAGGGGCTGAACAGAAGATTTCAAAGGGCAGCTCAAGAAGACAAAGCAAAGTATTATAATGAAATGTGCAAAGAGCTAGAGTCCAAAAATCCAAAGGCATGAACTTGATTGGCATTTATTATGCTGAAGGAACTAAAGAACAAGTTCAAGCTTCACTTGCAATACTCAAAGATGCTATGCTCAGAATATTGAATGATGCAGGAAGCATTAACAGAAGACAGAAGGAGTACACAGAGTCACTGTACCAAAAATATTTGGCTGACACAGAAGAATTTCATGAAACAAAGTATAACCAAGACACAATGGTGATGAAGCAGGAATTTCAAGCTGCTCTAAAGGAATTAGCAAAAATCAAGTCCCCTGGAATTGGCAGAATACCAGTTGACATATTTCAGTATACAGGTTCAGCCCTAGATTTGCTCACCAGGTTATGCCAGGGAATCTTGAGGACAACTACTTGGCCAACTGACTGGAAGATATCCATATTTATCCCCATCCAAAAAGAAGTGATCCAACAGACTGTAAAAATTATCGAACAATATCACTGGTATCGCACGTAAGCAAAATCCTGTTGTAGATTATCCAAAAACAACTGAAACAATACATTGACAGAGAACCACGAGAAATACAAGCTAGGTTTAGAAGAGGTCATGCCACTAAGGACATCATAGACAATGTCAGATACTCTTGGCTGAAACCAGAGAATACTATCTGTGTTTCATTGACTATCCAAAGGCATTTGACTGTGTGGATCACAACAAAGTGTACCTTATTTTGAGAAGAACGGAAATCCCAGAACAATAATGAATAGTAGTGGTGAAAGTGGGCATCTTTGTCTGGTCCATGTTCTCAAGGACCTTTTTATTTTCAGTCAAATTCTTTCATCACACACCATCAGGACTCCTTAACTTGTATAATAAATCATATTTGTCTTTATATCAATGCAAACATATCCTTAGACTTTAATAGGTATGGGAGTCACTTAATGATCTTATCCTGTAATTTTAGTCATAGGTCTGTAGTGAGGCCAGCAACAAGCTCCCAGATGTGGCCTATGCTGCCACTTATGAAGCTCACTTTGTGAAAAACCCTGACAGAAAAGTTACTGTCAAACTCTATCAGAAAAGTTATTGGCATTATATCACAATAAATATTTCATTAAAAAGAAAATTGTTTCCTGTTGTGCTACTAACTAAAAGGTTGACATTTCAAATCTATCAGCTGTTCTGCAATGGGAAAAAATAGTAGTTTCCTCTGGTAAAGATTTCCAGCCTTGGAAACCAGATGGGGGCTTGCTATGAGTGAAAATCAACTCAACAGTAATGAGTTTGGGTTCTTTGAGTAAAAATAAATTTTTAATTTTTTTGTTTTTCAGTGCTGCTTAATATTCCATTGTGTTTTCTTTTAATTTTTTATTAATTTTATTAGTTTTAGTGAACATTTACAGATATTTTGGGTTTTCATTCATTCATTGTTGCACTGTTTTCTGCACCCTCCTCCCCAGTTCGTTCTTCTTTCCCCCCCATGTCTGTTTTAATTGTCCAATTGCCACAGTGCTTGGCAAAGCCAGTTCT
>NW_006400173.1:1030505-1031931 GCF_000299155.1 Elephantulus edwardii
GGGGGGGGGGCGAAAGGGGTGAAACAATGAATGAATGGAATTCCAAAATCTCTGTAGATGTTCATTGAAATGAAATATAAAGACATTTTAAAAAAATAAATAAATAAGGCCCAACAGACACACACAAAAAAGAAGACCATGGGAGCTCTGGTGGCCTAGTGATAAGAAGCTGCACTGCAATCACAAAGACACACAGTTCAAATCCACCAGCTACTCCACGAGAGAAAGATGGGTAATCTCCTCTCGTGTGATTAACTGCCTCTAAAAACCTGTTAGAGGGTCAGCAATGAGTCAGTTCCTATGGTACACAACAACAGGATATGAGGCAAGAGCGGAGTGTGTGTGTGTGTGTGTGTGTGTGTGTGTGTGTGTGTGTGATATTATTCAGCCACAAAAAGAAATGAAGTCCTGATGCATGCCATAGTATGAATGGATCTTTAAATCATCATACTGAGTGAAGTAACTCAGTTAAAAACGAGCAGATACTGTATTAGTTCAACTTATATAAAATAACAAAATATGTAGAAACTAAGTATTAGTGATTATTATTAGTGGAATAAAAAGGGTAAGTGGCAGATTTTGCTTAGAGGACTTTATGTTTATATTAATGGTGATGGAATGTTTTGGAAAAAATAGTAAAAAATGGATATGCAACTTGAAGAATGGACTCTATGTCACTGAACTATACATGTAGAAATTGCTGAAATAGCATATATATTCTTTTCTATATTTCACTATAATTTTAAAAAGAAGAACCTTAAAAGGAATTGTCCCCAATTCCAAAGGAAGAGTAGGTAAAAAGATATTTACCTAAAATTCTGCCATTCTCACTAATAATCAAATTAAAGATTTGAAGAATCAATCTAATTATACAAAGTCTGTTCGTAAAACAATAGGATACCAAGAAAGAAGCACACATGCTCTTATAGATTGCTTACAGATTATAGCTTCATGGTATTAGTACCTATTATCTGCAGAGACAAGTTTCATGTATTGCTTTAAACATGTCTTCAGAATAAGTAATAAGACTTTATTAGACAGTCTCACATACTTTGAGCATGTTGTCAGGAGGGACCAACCCTTAGAAAAAGACATCATGCTAGGAAAGGTGGAGGTTCAGAGAAAGATAAATCGACACAATGACAGTAATAATGGGCTCAAGCATATTAGAGATTGTGAGAGTATCAAAGACAGATTGTGAATAGGCTAAAATCTCCAGGTTTCTTTTCATGCTGATTTCTCCCTCTGGAATTATCACCCTTTAAGAAGTACACTCAATGAAATTAACCCATTGCCAATTTTAATTTTAGATCTTAGCAGATTCTACTGTAAATTCAGTATCAACACTTCAAACATTTTTGTCTTGTTAAACTAAAAACATAATCCCATTTAGAAGCACAATAATATTTTTAAATAAGAAATAATT
>NW_006400173.1:1032196-1033343 GCF_000299155.1 Elephantulus edwardii
TCCCCTCAACCCCCAGAGTATGTTTTTTAAAAATAGTTTATGTAGATGTTCATTGACATTAAAAATAAATAAATAAATAAATAAATAAATAAAAATAGTTTAAAAATAATGTAAGTCTATATAATTTGAGTGATTTTAGAAATTAGTCCTTTCGTAGAAATGGTATGGTATTCATGGAAAATGCTATAGAATAAAACACAGAGAAACAAATACTGAGCTGGGTATTCAGAGATTTAGAAGTTTGCAAAAAATCTGCTAAAATATTCATCATGTGGTTAAACATTCTTGATAATTAAAATAGACTTACGTTTCCATCCTCATTTTGGTATTCAGTTGTTGTAGCAAATAAATTCCTTTGAGCCTCTGTTTTCTCATTTGTACAGTGGGAAATAACTTTAGAAACTATCTATTAGGGATGTTGTGAGGCACAAATACAATAAAAAGTACAGAAATCTTGGCATGATGTTTGACATTATAATGCCTAATAACTGTTGTTGTTAAAGGCTGTTGAGTCAAGACTCATAGAGACCCTATGAACAACCAATCTGAATACTGCCCCATTCCAGCCTAAAACCACTAGCACTTATTAATGATGTTGTTGTAAGGTGCCCTGGAGCGAACTACAATTCACAGTGACCCTTATGAAAAACAAATCGAAATCTTGTCCTATCCTGCACGATCCTCATGACCCCTATGATACTCAAGCCAATTGCTGTTATCATTAATGTTGACAGAATATTTTAATCTGCTAGGTATTGGTTTCCTAATAATAAAGTGAGATAATTGATTTATTGCCAAAAGTGCCTCAAAGCCCTAATTAAATGAGAAAAATATAATTCCTTCCTTTCATTTAGATGTTGTTGTTGTTATGTGCCATCGAGTTGCCTGCAACTCATAGTAACCCTGTGTACAAGAGCCCTAAAACCTGCTCTATCCTGTGCCAATCTTACTGTCTCGACATACCTACCCGCCATGACCCCAGTCATTGAATCGATCCATCTCATCAAGGGTCTTCCTATCTTGGGCTGGCACTCCACGCTCCCAAGCATGATGTCCCTCTCCAAGGACTGGTCCTGCCTTGCACATATCCAAAGTATACCGTGTTGTTGTTGTTGTTGTGTGCTGTCGAGTCACTTGCGACTTAAAG
>NW_006400173.1:1033443-1034578 GCF_000299155.1 Elephantulus edwardii
GACCCTATGTACAACAGTCCTAAACTCTGCTCTGTCCTGTACCAATCACACTGTCTTCGATACACCCATCCCGATTATCCCAGTCACAGAATCAATCCACCTCATAGAGGGCCTTCACCTCCTGTGCTATCCCTCCACCCTCCCAAGCATGATGTCCCTCTCCAAGGACCTGTCCCTCCTTACAACATATCCAAAGTATGTCAGACGAAGCCTCGGGATCCTTTCCTCCAAGAAGAAGCCCGGTTTAACCCTCTCCAGGATGAATGTTTGTTTTCTTAGCAGTCCATGGTATTCTCAATACTCTTCTCCAGCACCACAGCTCAAAGGCATCAATTCTCTTTCTATCCTCCTTAGTCATTGCAAAGACCATGGTCTGTATCAGATGCACTTTAGTCTCCAGAGAGACACATTGCTCTTAAGTACTTTAGAGAGGTCACTAACAGCAGACTTTCCCATCACAATACGTCTTTTAATTTTCTGGCTGCTGTTGCCAAGAGTGTTGACTGTGGAGCCAAACAAACTAAAGCTGTGAACAATCTCAAAGTCTTCAACATCCATCCTGATGCTGCCAATTGGTCCATTGGTGAGAATCTTTATCTTCTTGATATTGAGCCTCAATCCATATTGAAGGCTGCAATCCTTGACCTTCTGCAGCAAGCGTTTCAGGTCCTCCTCAGTTTCAGCAAGCAGGGTTGTGTCACCTGCACAATGTAAATTGTTGATAGATCTGCCACCAATCCTGACCGCACATTTCTCCTCATAGAGCCCAGCTTCCCGGATGATCTGTTCTGCATACAGGTTGAAAAGTTTGGAGACAGGACACATCCCCGGTGTACACCCTTCCCAATTTTATTTTTTTATTTTTCCAACTCATTGTTTATTGATCTCATAGTCTTTGTAGCTCTTTTAAGCAATCGTGCTGCTTTATATTTACTTTTTTAAAAGACTTTTTTAAATTGTGATTTTAATCAAAGTTTACAGAAAAGTTAGATATTCATTCATTCATCGTTGCACATTTTAGTCCGTCGCCCTCCTTTCCCCTTTCCCAAGTTGACTTTTTTTTTTTACAGAGGTTTTGGATTTCCACTCATTCATTGCCGCAATTTTCTCCCTGCCCACCCCTCCCCACCAGCTC
>NW_006400173.1:1035689-1054496 GCF_000299155.1 Elephantulus edwardii
CCCATTCTTCTCAGAGTCAGCCACAGTTTGTTATGATCCACACAGTCAAACGCCTTTGCATAATCAATGAAACACAGATAGACATTCCTCTGGAATTCCCTGCTTTCAGCTAGGATCCATCTAACATTAGCTACAATATCCCTAGTATATCATAGGGATTGTAAATTAAACCTTAAAACACATGCACTTTAATAATTTTTTCATATTTTAAGTAAATAAGAACTGTATTCCTAAACACTATATCTATCTTATTTTCTAACTTTGAACAGTTGATTTCAAAACCTACCATACAACTGTAATAATAATCAAAGCAGTATGGTACTGGCACAATGACAGACACATAGACCAATGGAACAGAACCAAGAACCCAGAAATTAACCCATCAACCTACACATCTGGTTTTCACAAAGAAAACAAAATCTATCAAATGGAGAAATAACAATCTCTTCAATAAATGATGCTGGCAAAACTGGACTTCTACCTGCAGAAATCACAAAGCCAAAACAGTCATAAGAGACAAAATGGGACCAAACTTATGGTAGAAATAGGCTGGAATATACAGTCAATAATCCACAACCAGGAGAAGATAACATTGATTAATGGGACCTTCTAAAGATTAAGTCTCAGTGCACAACAAAAACGTTTTCCAACAGAATGAAAAAGAAATCTACCTACAGGAAAAAGCATTTGGCAATGCTAACTCAGACAAGGGTCTCATAATGAAAGTATAGAATCCTGCAGGGTCTCCACAAGAAAAAGTCTGACAACTCAATTGCAAAATTGGCAAAAGGCATGGAAAGACATATCACAGAGGAAGACATCCAATGGTCAACAGATACATGCAGAAATGCTCAAAATCACTGGCAATAAGAGAGATGCAAATCAAAACCACAATCAAAACCATCTACCATCTCACACCAGCAGAAGTGACAAAGTTGAACAGGATAGCAAGCAATGAATGTTGGAGAGGATGTGGAGAGATTGAAACTTTCTTACATTGCTGATGGGATTATAAAATGGTACAACTATGCTGGAAAGTCATTTGGTATGTCCTAAAAAGCTGAACATAGAAATCTCAAACAACCCAGCTATTTCACTGCTAGGAAAAAAGAACTGAGACACAAGCAGAGATTTGTGCACTGAAGTTCATAGCAGCATTAGTCACAATAGCTAGACCATGGTAACAGCCCAAATGTCCACCAGCAAATGACTGGAATGAGAAATTGTGGTACATTCACACTATGGAATATTATGTAGCACTAAAGAACAATGATTTCTTAAAATATTATATAACATAGGTGAGTCTAGAAAGCATTATATTGTTGTTGTTGTTAAATATCATTGAGTCAAGCACAACTCATAGCAACACTATGAACAAAAGACCTTAATCTTGTTCTATAAATATTGTCATTTCTCTAAGTTCATAGAGTTTCCAGAGGCATGTAGTTTATAAAGTGGATGTCACTCCTACTTCCAAGTCTTTCTTAATATTAGATCTCCACCAAACAATCTCCACTATGGGTAACCATTATGGCATTTGACACACCAGTGGCACAGTGTTCAGCATCACAGAAACCCCAAGTTATCTCAGTACAGAAAATTGACAGACCAGTGCTGTATCACTTAGAGGAATGTTCATTCCAAACACAGTTAACACCAAGCCTGAGGACCTCAGTCCACAGGCCCTCAAGCCAAACTGACTTTTAAGTACGCAGACCCTTCCACCAGATTCTGATTGGCTCTAAACAAGAGGCTTTCATTCCATGGCTCATTGCTAGCCAAATCCAGCAAATCCAATCAGCTCATACATGGTTAAAAAAATAAAAACCAGTCAACACCCGCCCTCAACCAAAACAAAAACTCACCTTTCAGAATCCAATCGCTTCACACATGAGGCTCCAAACTGGAGACTTAGTGGGGACCCAGCCAACTTTTAAATACACAGGCCTGCCCACCAGGTCCTGAGTGAATTAACTCAGTCTCATAAAGACAGATACTGTATAAGACCATTACTGTAAAAACAGAAGGATAACTAGCAAGATGTGTATAAAAGTCCAAAGGAGGAAGGGGAAGGGCCATGGGCTCTGAAGGCACGGGGGTGGGAAATTACAGGTAGCAAGCAGAGTTTGGTGGGTGAAGTGAGGGAGTAAAAGAGTTAGGAAAAATCCAGGGAGATTTGAAAAGATAGGGTGATAATGATAATAGATCAATAATGACTGGTTTCATAAAACGTAATGTATGGGAAATATCATATGAAATACAGTGTGAATGAAGGAATGTAAACGAAACACAATATATACAAATTTTGTATGCAAACCAATATGAAATTTTAAATATTTTATTTAAAAAGGTTTAAATTTCAAAATAATTGAATGACACCTAAAAGCAGAGCTTCGTGAAGTACGTGGGATGTGGTGATGTTGTTTTTTCCCTCCAAATGTGTCCTTCATCCCAACAATTTCTATTTCAGAAATATATTATTCTATATTTATTATCTGTAGATTAAGGATTTGTCTTCTAAAATTTATGAGGTACTTTTTGGTCTGGGCTGGATATGTTTTGCAGGTCAGATTTAAAGTGACCTACGACTTCTTCCCAACAACTGGCACTTGAACCATTAAAGAGAGAAATTCCAGCTCCTGACCACTATGCCTAAAATGCACTCAGCTCCACTCCCTCTATTGAAAAATAAAAAGGCGCCTGCGCAAACCCCAGGCCCATTCTGATCGCCCCACCTCTAGAAAGGAACTAATGCGCAGGCGTTGCGCCCTCACTGCGTTTGGTTAGGACTGTGAGAAATCTACTGCCCACTGAAATCTAGAAGTGGAGAATTCATTCCTCTCCTTTCTTCAGAAGTAGATGGGGCACTTTTTCTACTACTGGACTATGGTAAACATCACCCTCTAAGATAGAAAGGCCCTTTGCTTTCTTGCAATATCCACTGCCTCCCTGTCTTGCTCTCTTCTAACATCAAGCTGCAACTAGTCCTTGTCCAAAAGGTATATACAGTCAATTGTCTCTCCAGAAGCCTCACAAGTTTGTTGGCTGCCTCTTTAAGCTGCAGAACCTACAGACTTCCCACTGGGCAGAACAATACCCAGGTTCCTTGCCCTCCCTCTCGCGTCTTTTACTCTCACCCAACACTAGGTTCTTACCTCGGGCGTGGTGCAGTTACGGAGATCAGAAGATCTCAAATTTGGCCAGTGTTGGGACAGGTGAATTCAAAGGAAATTTTCCTGGATATCCACTGCCGCCTCAGACAATGAAATCAATGTGTTTGATCGTCAATTCCCATCATGATCGTGACGTCACGAAAGACAGCAACCAATGGGAGCTGAAGATCAGCTCTGGACCGTCACTGGCCTCAGCTCAGAACCCAAGAGTGGGAAGGGGGCGGAGAGATTGCTGCTTGCAGTGGGGCAGTGCTATTGCTCCTACAGATCAGCTGAATCCGTGGTTAGGTTTTTTTGAAGCGCTCCTTCTCTGAGTACCTCTGACTGCCCAGCAACCATATAATTCCAAACCAAACCAGATTCTGCTTTCCAGGGGATTCTGGGTTTCCAAAGGTAATGTTTACAGAAGCAGATCCTTCTCCTGACGCAGCAGCCAGTGAATGATCCAAATTTTAATTAGTATCCAATCACTAAACTCCTGCTAACAGGGCTTCTTTCCCTTTCACTATAATAGCTATATTATCAACCCATTTGAGAGGTGCTTGCTGGTCTTCCTAGGGAGCTCTGGTGACCTAGTGGTAAGAAGCTGCACTGCAATTCCAGAGGCACTCGGTTCAAATCCATCAGCTGCTCTACAGAAGAAGGATGGGCAACCTCCTCTCTTGCAATTTACTGTGTTGGAAAACCTGCTAGCGGGTCAGCTATGGGTCGGTTCCAACTTAATTGCACTCACCAAAAACACAGTCTTCCAGCAAAAATCTTGCTCTCTGTCAAGATCACATAAGTATTGTCTTTTGTGGTCAATATTTAACTTGATATTGAGAAGAGTGGGAATCCCAGAATATTTAACTAAGTTCATATAAAACCTATATCTAATAGAGAGCTATGTGTACCGGGTTCAGTGAGACTGAATCAGGATAGGGTAGGCTGCAGAGCTGTTGTACATAGGGTCAGTATGAGTTGCAAGTGACTTGATGACACATAACAACAACAGAACGAGAAACTATTGTCCCAACAAAGCATGGAAACACTTCATGGCTTAAAATCAGAAAAAGTGTGTGTCAGGGTTCTAATTCTTTTTTCTCCGTGCCTATTCAATCTGTATGCTGAGCAAATCATTTGTGAAGCTGATTTCTATTAACGAGAGTATGGCATCAGGATTGGAGAAAGACTTATCAACAACCTGTGTTATGCAGATGGCACAACCTTGATTGCTGAGGGTGAGGAGGAGTTGAAATGCTTGCTGCAGAAGATCAAAGACTACAGCCTTCACTATGGATTGCATTTCAATATCACAAAGACAAAAATCCTCACCTCTGAAATGATAAACAACATCATAATAGATGGAGAAAAGATTGAAATTTTCAGTGATTTAATCTTGTTTGTATCCACAATCAATATCCTTGGAACCAGCAGTCAGGATATCAGGAGACGTGTTGCATTGGGAAAGTCCACTGTCAGGGCCCTCTCAAATTACTGAAAAGTAATTATGTCAGTTTGAAGACCAAGGTGCAACTGATCTAATCACTTGCTATGCATTTCATAGCTGAACAATGAATAAGGATGATAGAAGAAATCTTGATGCTTTTGAGTTGTGATGCTTGAGAAGAGAACTGAATATTCCATGAACTTCAAAATAACAAACAGCTATGTCTTGGGGAAAGTGCAGCTAGAAGTGTTATTCTTCATTTCAAAAGCATGGAAACAACCCAAATGCCCAAGCACAATCGAATGGATTGAGAAACTATGGTATATTCACACAATGCAACACTATACAGCATGCAGGAGCAATGATTTTGTAAATCACTACCTAACTTGGGAGGGACTGGAGAGAATTATGCTAAGTTCCATAAGGACAAATACTATATGAGACCATTATTTTAGAAATAGAAAGATAACTAGTAAAATGTGTATGAGGATCCAAGGAGAGAGGGGGGAACTGAGGGTGAGGATGGGCAGGGTGGAGGTATTAATCATAGAGTCAAACAATTTAATGGATGAAGAAGGTGTTGTTGTTATTGTTGTTAGGTGCCATCAACTCAAGCATGACTCATAGTGATCCTATGAACAAAAAATCTGAACCCTGCTCTATCATTCATCATCCTCACACTTCCTGACACACGAGGGCCCACTGTGGCTGTCACTATGTCAATTCACCTGGTTGAGGGTCATCTTCTCCTTTGCCAACCCTCCACCCTTCCCATTATCATGTCCTAGCTCCTCCTAGTAACATGCTCAAAGTGTGTGAGGCAAAGACTCATCATTCTTGCCTCCAAAGAGCACTCTGGCTACACTCTCTCCAAGACACACTTCTAAGACATATCTGCTTGTTCTTCTGGTTGTCCATGTGATGTTCAGTGGTCTTCAATATCACAGCTCAAAGGCATCAATTCTCCCTCTGTTATCCTTATTCATTGCCCAGCTCTGAGATGCATCGCAAGTAATCTGAAAGAGTATGGCCTGAATGAGATGCAACTTAGTTCTCAAAGTGACATTATTACTCCTCAATACATTGGAGAGGTCCCTAACTGCAGATTTTCCCAGTGCAATGTGTTTCCTTATTTCCTGGCAGCTAGTACCAAGGGTGTTAACTGTGAATCTAAGCAAAATGAAGCTGTTGACAGTTTCAGTCTTCTCTCCATACATATGATACTGCCTATCAATCCAGCAGTAAGAATCTTTGAAGAGAAGGGTGGGTAATGAGAATGGGAAAGATCCAGTGTGAAAAACAATATACGAACTTTGTAAGTAAACCAGTATAAAATGAAAACTTTCTTTTAATAAAATTTCAGCTAGAGAGTTCCTTGGAGGCAAGGATGGTGAGGGTTCATCTCACATACTTTGGGTATGTTGCCAGAAGGACATCATGTTCGTTGGAAAGGGATATCATATGTGGAAAGGTGGAGGGTCAGAGAAAGAGAGGAAGATCCTCAACAAGATGGACTGGAATAGTGACTGCAGCCATGGACTCCAGTGTATCGGAGATGATGAGAATGACACAGGATATGACAGGATTCAGATCTGTTATTCATAGTGTCACTATGAGTCATACTCAACTTGATGGGACCTAACAACAACACTTAACTTTACAGATATTTTCAGTACTATTAAAATCAAGAAGGCATCCATTCTTGAGCCTTTAAAAATTTATTAGTAAGAATGAGTGTAGTATTAGATATAATAGGTTAACTCTTGCAATTAAAGATAAACTTTCCACACATCTAACTTGAATCCCTGCTTTGTTAGAAGTTACTGGAGTGATCATCATTACACTATCACAGAAAGCAATCTCAAGCAATGTCTGTATCAGTGAGCACACACTAAATACAAGTTTCAAAAAATTCTGAATGTGATCAGTGATATATTATTAATTGACCATTTACCATTACCAAATATAAACCTTATTTGGGAAGAAAAATCAGCACATATGAAACAATAAAATAAAGTACATGATCATGTATGCAGTTATGAACTATAGACAAGAGATAAATGAAATTATTATTAGAGACAGCAAGGTGTGAATCAATGGAGAAGCATCATATGTTATCATTAAATCTTGAATAGTGTTTGGAAGGCACTAGTTTAAAGGAAAATTAACAGGAAAAGGTTCTGGTTGCGTACTATTGAGTAGGAACCAACCCATAGCTGACCTTCAAAAATATTTTCAGGGACAGTAAATTGCACAGAAGGAGATTGCCCATCCTTCTCCTGCAATAGATGAAGAATGTTGTTGTTGTTGTTGTTGTGTGCCATCGAGTCATTTGAGACTCATAGCGACCCTATGCACAACAGCCCTAAACACTTGCTCAATCCTGCACCAACCGCACTGCCTCTGACACACCCATCCCGATTACCCCAGTCACCGAATCAATCCATCTCATAGAGGGTCTTCCCTTCCTACGCTGTCCCTCCACCCTCCCAAGCATGATGTCCCTCTCCAAGGACCCGTCCCTCCTGGCAACATGTCCAAAGTATGTCAGATGAAGCCCCAGAATCCTTGCCTCCAAGGAGTAGCTTGGTTTAATCCTCTCCAAGATGAATCTGTTTGTTTTCCTGGCAGTCCATGGTACATTCAGTACTCTTCTCCAGCACCACAGCTCAAAGGCATCAACTCTTCTTCTGTCCTCCCTAGTCATTGTCCAACTCTCTGATGCATAACAAGCGATTGCAAAGACCATGGCCTGTATCAAGCGCACCTTAGTCTCCAGAGAGACACCGTTGCTCCTGAGCACTTTAGAGAGGTCTCTAACAGCAGACTTTCCAATCGCGATACACTTTTTGATTTCCTGACTGCTGGTGCCAAGAGTGGTGACTGTGGAGCCGAGCAAACTGAAGCTGTGAACAATCTCAATCTCTTTGCCATCCATCCTGACGCTGCCAATTGGTCCAGTGGTGAGAATCTTGGTCTTCTTGACATTGAGCCTCAGTCCATACTGAAGGCTGCAGTCCTTGACCCTTCGCAGCAAGTGCATGAGGTCCTCCTCAGTTCAGCAAGCAAGGTTGTGTCATCTGCATAATGCAGATTGTCAATAGATCTTCCACCAATCCTGATGCCACAATTCTCCTCATAGAGCCCAGCCTCCCGGATAATCTGCTCTGCATACATGTTGAAAAGGTATGGAGACAGGATGCATCCCTGGCGTACACCCTTCCCAATTTTGAACCATGCAGTGTTACCCTGCTCTGTTCTGACTACTGCCTCTTGGTCCAAGTATAGGTTTTGCATTAGCACAATTAAATGTTCTGCGATTCCCATTCTTCTCAGAGTCAGCCACAGTTTGTTATGATGATCCACACAGTAAGGAAGTAGAAATATATCTTATGTGAAGTGATACCTGATGAAATAAATCTGACAAATAGAAGGCTCATTTGGGAAATAGTGAAAGAAAATATAGACTGATGATTATAACAGCTTTAAAAATTAGACAGAAAGTGGACAGAAGGGAGGAGGAGCCAGAGGGCAAAGCGCTCATGGAGAGAAGTCTCTCAGTGATCATTACAGCATGCAGGTACAAGTAACTATTAATCCCAGAAGTCCATGAGTCAAGGTCTTCGGCCAGGAAGACCACAGTATAAACCACATCCATAGGATTTATCAAACTCCCCTGGAAAACTCATGTAGCATTGAGAATTAAGTTACTTTGGGGAACAAACTGCTGTCTGGCCTGGCCACGTGGGTCCCCTTAACTCAGGCAACAGGGAGGTCCTGGGCATCTCGATGGAGGTGAGAAGCCACTTCCAGAAGGGAACAACAGGCTTCCTCCTCAATCATTCAGGTATTTTGGGGAACAAAGTGCTGTCAGGCCCTCAGGCGTGCAGGCCTTGGGCCAAAAAGGGAGCACAAATATATAGGTGCTTCTCAAAACATTGCTGTGGACTAATGTGAACATTTGAGATCCACCGGAGCAGTGACCATCAGTGAAGTACAGCGAGCCACAGCTAGGAGCAGCAAGCAGTGGCAGGGAGAAGTGAGAAAAAACAGGAACCACTAGCTAAAAGCAAGTAAGAGAGCAGGTAGTTGAGGGTGATACTTAGAAAGGATCACAGCTGATCGCTGGACCAATTGTGGGACACCATCACCCTTGACTAGGGTGGCAGACACAGTTCATGAGGGGAAAGCGAAGGCTTTCTGTTTTTTTTCATTCAGATCCCCCCACACCGCTCCCCTCCTGCATCTGTGTACACATCTCCCCTCCCTGCCTATGCATGTGTCTGCCCGCGCATCCACCCTACATGCATCTGCTCATGTGCCTGCCCAAACTTCTCCTGGAGCAGTAACAGCAGATCAATAACCAGCAATCACCACAGACATGAAGAAAACTACCACATCAGTGTCCCAAAAGAAGCAGGGTACTTCACTCACTACACAAACCCAAAGAAAGATATCACTTCAAAAATGACAGAGTAGCAATGGATTTCCTGAACCAAGAAAGTCTAATCGAACTTTCGGACACAGAATTTAAAAGAACAATGACTGAATATTTTCAATGGGTGAAAAACAAACTCGAAGAATTACAGGACACTGCAAGCAAGACCCAGGAAGAGATAAAAATACAATTTAAAAAATGCAGATAAAACACATGAGGCATAAGAGGTGCTGTAAAAACAAGAAACCACGATCCAAAATATGACATCCAAGGTTTCAGATACTGTCAACAAGACAGAGGGACACATGAACGGATTTGAAAAGATGGAACACAAAACCAGTGAAATAGAAGACAGAATGGTCACTATGGATCTCCTAGAGCAAAAAGCAGAATCAAAAAAGAAGGAAAAAGAAGAAATCCTAAGAATAATGTGGGACACCATCAAGAGAAATAACATGCACATAATCAGAATCCTAGAACAAAAGAAGCAAGTAAAGGAACTAAAAAATTTGTGGAAGAATTACTAGAAGAAAACTTCCCAGGCATAATGACGAATGAGAAAATATATATTCAAGAAGCCGAGCGAACACCATATAGAATAGACCTCAAAAGAAAAAACACCAAGGCATATCATGGTCAAATTTGCCAGAACCAAATATAAAGAGAGAATCCTGAAAGAAGCAAGGGAGAAACAAAGAGTAACCAGTAAGAGAGCGCAGATAAGACTAAATGCCTATTTCTAAGTAGAAGCCATGTGAGCAAGAAGACAATGGAATGGCATATATGAAACACCCAAAGATCGCAACTGTCAACTAAGAAATCTGTACCAAGAAAAATTGTCCATCAAATATTAAGTAGAGATCAAGATATTCCCAGGAAAACAGAAACTAAGGAGTTTGTGAAAACAAGACCAGCGTTGCAGGAAAGATTGAGAGATGTCCTTCTTACAGAGCTGCCACAGAAAGCAGGATGGACCAAAGTAACTAGAAACAATGCCAAAAAGAACTCATCAAAATTATAACAATAAAACCTTTCCTCTCAATAATCACACTGAATGTAAATGGTTTAAATGCACCACTGAAGAGAAAAAATATTGTATTTTAAAAAATCCATCAATATGTTGTCTACAAGAGACACACCTGAAAAATGAAGATAAAGAAAGAATAAAAATAAGTGAGTGGGGGGGAAATATACCAAGCAAATGGCAACAAGAAAAAAGCAGGAGTTGAAATAATGATCTCTCAATAAATAAATTTCAATGCAAAAACCATCACAAAGGACGTATAAGGTCACTATATAATGTTTAGAGGGTCAACAGAATAAGAGGACATAACAATAATAAATAAAAATCTATGCACCAAATGAAAGACCTGCAAAATATATAAAACAAACATTAACAGAACTGAAAAAGGAAATAGACAACAATACTACAGTACTTGGATACTTCAGTATACCATTCTCAAGAGAAGACAGAACTACCAGAAGTAAACTCAACAAGGACACTAAAGAATTAAACCACACAATAAACCAACTCAGTCTCATAGATATTTATATGCTAATGCACACACACACACACACACACACACACACACACATCACAGTATACTTTCTTTTCCAATGTGCATGGAACGTTCCCCAGAATAGTTAACATTCTAGGTCACGAGGCAAACATCAATAAATTCAAAAGCAAAGAATAATACAAAGCATCTCCTCAGCCCACAATGCTACAAAATTAGAAATTAATAATAAAAGAATAAAAGAGAAAAAACCCATATATTTGGAAGCTAAACAACACCTTGCTTGAACATGAGTGGGTGCTAGAAGAAATAAAAAATGAAATTAAAAAGTTTCTTGAAACAAATGACAATGAAAACACCACTTACTAAAGCTGCTGGTAAACAGCCAAAGCAGTAAACAGAGGTCAATTTATAGCAATAAGCAAACACATCAAAAGCAGGAAAAAATTACTATTGACTCTCTAACACCAAATCTCCAACAGATTAAAAAAAGAACAGCAAGAAAACCTGACATCCTCTAAAAAAAATTGAAATTATAAAAATTAGAGCACAAATAAATGAAATAGAAAACCGAAAAACAATTGAAATCATCAACAAAATTAGGAGTTCGTACTTTGAAAACGTCAAGAAAATCAGCAAACCACTAGCAAAACTCACAAAAGAAAAGAAGGGAAAAAACCCAAATAATCTAAAAAAAGAAATGAAACAGGAAATGTCACAACAGAATCAACTAAAACAAAAAGGCTAACATTGGAATATTATGAAAAGCTATACTAAAAAATATGAAAACCTAGAGGAAATGGACAAATACTTAGAAGTTCACAACTTATCTAAACTGACACAACTGAAATTGAACACCTGAACAGACCCATTACAAAAGAAGAAATTTAAAAGGCAATTCAACAACTCCCAGCCAAAAAGTCCTTGAACGGATAGTTTTACAAGTGAATTTTATCAAACATTCAGAGAAGAACTGTCAGGAATTCTATGTGAACTATTTGAAAATAGAGAAAGATGGAATTCTCCCACACTCATTCTATGAAGGGAACATATCCTTGATACCAAAGCCAGGTAAAGACACCACCAAAATAGAAAACTATAAGCCAAAATCTCTTATGAACATAGATGCAAAAATCCTGCATAAAATCCTGGCCAATAAAATGCAACGGTACGTCAAAATCATAATTCACCATGACCAAGTGGTATTCATGACAGGTATGCAATGATGGTTCAACATAAGAAAAACAATCATTGTAATTCATAACATTAACAAAGCAAACAAGAACCACATGATTCTATCAATTGATGCAGAAAAGGCCTTTGATAAAATCCAACACCTTTCTTAATTAAAAACACTCAACAAAATAGAAATAGAAGGGAATTTCTTTAACACATTAAAAGTATAAACACAAACCCAAGAGCCAACATTGTTCTCAAAGGCATTCCCATTAGGAACAGGAACTAGGCAAGGATGCCCACTATCACCTTTCCTATTCAATATTGTATTAGAAGTCTTAGCAATAGCAATAAGACAAAAGAAGCAAATAAGAGTTATTCAAATTGGCAAAAAGGAGGTAAAATTATCTCTATATGCAGATGATATAATAGTATACTTAAAAATCACTAAAGACTCAGCAAGAAAAACTACTGGATATAGTTGACCAATTCAGCAAAGTGGCAGGATACAAGATCAACATGCGAAAATCAATTGGATTCCTCTACAGTGACAAAGGGAATAGAGAACTGGAGCTAAGAAAAGCAATACCTTCACAATAGTTAATCACAAGATAAAATACTTGGGAGTAAATTTAACCAGAAGCACAAAGGATCTATTCAAAGAAAATTACAAAACATTACTACAAGAAACAAAAAGAGACCTGGAGAAGTGGAAGAAGATCCCCTGCTCATGGATAGGAAGACTCAATATTGTAAAAATGACAATAATACCAAAGACAATTTACACATTCGATGCCATCCCAATACAAATACAAATTCCATTCTTCAAAGACATGGAAAAGGCTATCTCCATTTTTATTTGGAATTGAAAGAGGCCCCAAAGAAGCAAAACATTCCCTAAAAAGAGAAACAAGGTAGGAGGCATCTCACTTTTTAATTTCAAATCTTACTACATTGCTGTGGTGGTCAAGACAGCATGGTACTGATAAAATGAGAGACACATAGATCAATGGAATAGAATTGAAAATCCAGAAATCAGTCCATCTGCCTATGGTCAATTGATTTTTGACAAGGAGATGAAATCAGTTATGTGGGGAAATGACAGCCTGGCAAAATTGAAAAACTATCTGCAGAAAACTCAAGCAAGGTCCACACCTCACCCCATACACAAAAACCAACTCAAAGTGGATCCTGGACCTAGGACTAAAACCAAGGACTATAAAACTTCATTAAATAAAAGCTTGGAAGTACCCAAGAAGTCCTAATCCACAAGATAAACAGACTTCGAAGCATCCTGGAAAATCTACAACCAGGAGAGGATTCATAGACCTTCTATAAATCAAATTCCTATGCATATCTAAAAACAGTGTAAAAAGGGAAGCCACAGAATGGGAAAAAATATTTGGTAATGACATGTCAAATAAGGGACTTATATCTAGAATTTATAAAATACTCAATCACCCCAACAAGAAAAACGTAAACAATCCAATGGTAAAATGGGCCTAGGATATGAACAGACACTTCACCAAAGAAGACATTCTGATGGCAAGCAAACACATGAAGAAATATTCAAAATCCCGTGGTCTAAGAGAGATGAAAATCAAAACAACTGTGAGATATCATCTCACTCCAGTAAGAATAGCAAAATTTAGCAGAGCAGCAATCATCAAATGCTGGTGAGGTTGCGGAGAAGCTTCCATTGTTGGTGGGAGTGTAAAATGGTGCAACCACTATGGAAGATTGTATGGCGCTTTCACAAAAAATTGCAAATAGAAATACCATTTGATCCAGCAAATTCACTACTGGAAATATACCCTTAATAAATCATAGCTGCCACCCAAACGGATACACGTACATCTATGTCTGTTTTGGCTTTGTTCACAATAGCTAAGAGTTGGAAACAACCCAAGCCCATCAACAAACGAATGGATAGAGAAGCTCTGCTATATTCACACAATGGAGTATTATGCAGCATTGAAAAAGGAACTAATGAAATATTAAGCAAAATGGATTATCATGGAGGATATTATGCTGCGTGAAATATCTCAGTCACAAAAGGACAAATATTGCATAGGACCACTGTTGTAAAACAGGACTGACATCGGGGTTGAGGGAAGACAGTAAAGGAGGGGAGAAATGATGTATATTGCATTGAAGCAGCTGAGGGAGAGAACTGTTTAAAAGGGATATATGATTAGATATTATTGTTAAGACAGGAGTCCAGAATGAAGGTAGCAAAATGGAGTGGACTTGGGGGGGGAGGGATTGAATAACAATGAAGGAATTTTTTCGTTTAGTTTTCATAGAAAAAAGGGAATTTGGGGAAAGAAGTGGGCAGGTAGAAAAGTGCAACAAATGAATGAATGGAAAACCAAAGTCTCTGTAAACTTTCATTAAAATCAATTAAAAAAAAGAATGTGGAAGTTTAAGAACCAATCATTACTATCACATGCAAGTGAAATATTGCTGGAGATCATAGAAATATGGCTGCAACAACAACAACAAAAAAAACTAAACAGAGAATATTGATTACACTGTTGTTTTTACATATGATGGAGCCAATTTTTACTTATAGGAACCCTATGTGAAAGAGTAAAACTGTCCTATTAGAGTTTGTACTTTGTCATTTTTAATAGGAGTAAATCAGTAGGTTTATCTGCACAGAGTTTCAGTTCAAAAGGTCAACTTTTCTGTTATCAGCCCAGTACTCAACCATTGTGCTACGTGTCACCGCCATTTAAAGCCATCAAAGTCCCTGTAGAAAGGAAAACTTCAACCCTCTCCAGTCAATATGGGTGAATTCTTAAAACAAGTCAAATCTAGGATCTGAATGGCTTCCAATCACATACAGCATAAAATCCAAGTTTCTTACCATAGTTTCAAAGCCTTAAATTTCTTGTTCGATTTTTGCTAATTGTGTCAGCTCAACTTCCAGCACTGTACAACTAACTCAATTTCTATTCAAATTGGCATCTTTCCACTTTGAAAACTTAAATCTTATGTCCATATCACGGCCCTTGTAATGTTTCTCTCTCTCATCTCCGTATTACTGACTTCCTCCTTTAATTTGCATCTCTGATCCAATGTAACTTCTTCGAAGAAATAGTCTCAGCATTCCCTATACTCCCTTTCTATTTAGTTCATTCTTCTTTCCCTCTCATTAGTAAATCCTGCAAACTTTATCTTCTAAATATGTCCCGTGTCTGAGTAATCATTACTAATGTACTCTTTGATTACTATATTAGTCGAGTTCATCTCTAGCTGTAACTGTGGCAAAAGAATCTCATATTGTCTTCATCTTCCACAGTTGTCCTTATCAAATATTTTCTTTAAACATTATTAAAAATATTTTCTGTAAAATATTAATCAGTTCTTACTAATCCTCAGCTTAAAACCATCTACTTCCCATAATATTAATCAGAAAATCTCATGTTTTTGCTACTGCTTCTTTTCCACCACTTTTCTTTCCCTGGTTATTTATACTTTCTGGAAACCTTACTCCCATTTTGGGGCCTTTAGGGTACTTTCTATGTTTCTTTGTTCTTGTTTTTGCTTTTTGGTTGTTCTTTTGTCATTTTGTGTTGTTGTGTTTTTTTTTCTGGAAAGGTCATTCCCTAGATATCCATATGGCATATTTCACTCAGGTTCATGATACAAATGTTATCTTCTTACATGGAGGAACATTTATTAATGACCTAAAATGTGTTGATGATATCTCTGTGGCTGAAAAGTCAAAAAGACTTAAAGCACTAATAAGTACTACAGTGTTCAATGTAGTTTATATCTCAACATATGTTGTTGTTGTTGTTGTTGTTATGTGCCGTCGAGTCGTTTGCGACTCATAGCGACCCTATGCACAACAGCCCTAAACCCTGCTCTATCCTGCGCCAAACGCACCGCCTCTGACACACCCATCCCGATTACCCCAGTCACCGAATCAATCCATCTCATAGAGGGTCTTCCCCTCCTGCGCTGTCCCTCCACCCTCCCAAGCATGATGTCCCTCTCCAAGGACCCGTCCCTCCTGGCAACATGTCCAAAGTATGTCAGACGAAGCCCCAGAATCCTTGCCTCCAAGGAGTAGCTTGGTTTAATCCTCTCCAAGATGAATCTGTTTGTTTTCCTGGCAGTCCATGGTACATTCAGTACTCTTCTCCAGCACCACAGCTCAAAGGCATCAACTCTCCTTCTGTCCTCCCTAGTCATTGTCCAACTCTCTGACGCATAACAAGCGATTGCAAAAACCATGGCCTGTATCAGGTGCACCTTAGTCTCCAGATAGACACCGTTGCTCCTGAGTACTTTAGAGAGGTCCCTAACAGCAGACTTTCCCATCGCGATACGCTTTTTGATTTCCTGACTGCTGGTGCAAAGAGTGTTGACTATGGAGCTGAGCAAACTGAAGCTGTGAACAATCTCAATCTCTTCTCCATCCATCCTGACGCTGCCAACTGGTCCAGTGGTGAGAATCTTGGTCTTCTTGACATTGAGCCTCAGTCCATACTGAAGGCTGCAGTCCTTGACCCTTCACAGCAAGTGCATGAGGTCCTCCTCAGTTTCAGCAAGCAGGGTTGTGTGATCTGAGTAACGCAGATTGTTAATAGATCTTCCACCAATCCTGATGCCACAATTCATAGAGCCCAGCTTCTCGGATAATCTGCTCTGAATACATGTTGAAAAGGTATGGAGACAGGATGCATCCCTGGCGTACACCCTTCCCAATTTTGAACCATGCAGTGTTACCCTGCTCTGTTCTGACTACTGCCTCTTGGTCCAAGTATAGGTTTTGCATTAGCACAATTAAATGTTCGGGGATTCCCATTCTTCTCAGAGTCAGCCACAGTTTGTTATGATCCACACAGTCAAATGCCTTTGCATAATCAATGAAACACAGATAGACATTCTTCTGGTATTCTCTGCTTTCAGCCAAGATCCATCTAACATCAGCAACAATATCCCTAGTACCACGACCCATTCTAAACCAGCCTGGACTTCCGGCAGTTCTCTGCTGATGTGCTGTTCTAATCGTTTTTGGATAATCTTCAGTAGAATCTTGCTTGCATGTGAAATCAATGACACTGTTCTGTAGTTTCCACACTCAATTGGGTCACCTTTCTTTGGAATGGGAACAAATATAGATCTCTTCCAGTCAGTTGGCCAAGTGGTTGTTCTCCAGATTAGAAACTCTTATTATGCAGTTTCTTTTCCCTAACATTTATGTCACAGTCACAAATTACATGTTTATACATTGCAAACCAAATACATTTATAATTATGCATTTTCTACTTTAAGCCATTCATTGTTCTTGTTGTGATGTAACATCAAATAGGAACTGACTCATAAGTGACCTTCCAGTGGGTTTTCAAAGACTGTTAATTGCACAAGAGAAGATTACACATTTTTCTCTCATAGAGCAGCTAATTGATCTGAACTGCCTGTACAACAACCACCAAAATTAAGCTAAAAATTCAATACAATCCTAATACAGATATTCATATCCTTCTTTAACAAGATAGGGAAGCCAATTTCCAATTTTGTCTGGAAAGGAAAGTTTTCTTGAATAAGTAAAGTACTACACAACTTTGCCCTAATATTTATGTCACTCTCAAAACTCATAACTCCACCCCTTCCCTTAAGGTAAATTTCATTTAGATGTTTTCAATAAGGAAAAATGAAGCTTAGAATCAGCAAACATCATAGCTGGGTATTATCTTAGAGGTAATAATTATCAATGGCAAAACCCATGTTTGGGATACTATCATGAAAAGTATTGTGGAGTTCAAGTTCTACATAAAATGTTTATTATATTGTACAGTGAGTTATATGTACATAACACCAATACATTACAATAAGTACCTTATCACATTTCCTTTATCACAAAACACATGATCATCATCTCACTGTTGTTGGGTTGATTCTGACTCAGAAACCCTCCATTGGGTTCCTGAGGCCCTAAGTCTTTTTTTTTTTCCTTTTTATTGTGATTTTAGTGAAAGGTTACAAAAAGATTGGTTTTCATTCGTGCATACATAGACATTTTCCTCACTACCACTCACTCAATTAATTTTTAATGTGTGTCCTGTTCCAGCTTGTTAATTGTCATACATCTATTCCCTGATCATTCATTTATTTCAGACTGAACTTTCCTTCACCTATTAAAGTACGGTGTTCATTACCATCATTTTTCCTGCTTTGCTTTGTATCCACCCCAGTGTTAAAACAGTGGTATTATGCAGATTTGACCTTTTATGCTTATAAAACTCATCCATGTTTCACCTTGCTGCATAATATTCCATTGTGTGGCTATATCATAGATTCTCTATCAATTCCATGTTGATGAGTACTTGGGTTGCTTCTATCCTTTTACTATTGTGAATAATATTGTGATAAACATGAGTGTGCATGAATCTGTGTTTTTTTGTTTTTAAATTTCTGTGAACATCTACAGAGATTTTGGAATTCAATTATTTTCTTTTCTCCCCGCCCACCCCACCCCAACCCCACATTGCCGTTTTCTCCCGCCCACCCACCTCCACCCCTCTTTGCTCCTCTCCTTGAAAATGAAAAGAAAAACGACTTATATGGTACACAATCCCCCACGCACACACCCCAGGCCAACCCCCACCCCAAATATAATCCACTCTGCAACCCTCATTCCGTACTCTATGACAAACATAATGCCCTAAAATATAATACTTTTAAACTATTCTCTCCCTCATAGACTTCAATGCAGTAAACATAATTTATCCAGTTTTTCTTGGTCTTACCCCCACCCCGATGTCAGACTCATTCTACAATAGTGGCACCATGTAGCATTTGTCCCTTTGTGACTGAGATATTTCACTCAGCATCATGTCCTCCAGGGTCTCCCATTTTGAATAACATTGCATGAGTTCCTTGTTTTTCAATGCAGTGTAGTATTCCATTGTGTGAATATACCACAGCTTCTCTACCCATTCGTTTGCTGATGGGCACAAACATTGTTTCCAACTCCTGGCTATTGTGAACAAAGCAGCGATAAACATGGGTACGCATATATCTACTTGGATGTCGTTTATGGTCTCTTTAGGGTAT
>NW_006400173.1:1056643-1064585 GCF_000299155.1 Elephantulus edwardii
TGATAAAATTCGCTTGTAAATTCATCTGGTCCAGGACTTTTTTTGGTTGGAAGTTGCTGTATTACCTTTTCAATTTCTTCTTTTGCAATGGGTCTGTTGAGATGTTCAATTTTGGTTTGTGTCAGTTTAGGTAGATTGTGCATTTCTAAGTATTTGTCCATTCACATTTATTTGAGTATAGTTTTTCATAATATTCAAATGTTAACTTTTCAATTTTAGTTGGGTCTGTTGTGATGTTGCCTGATTCATCTCTTATTCGAATTATTTGTGTCTTCTCCTTCTCTTTTCTGAGTTTTGCTAATGGTTTGTCGATTTTATTGACCTTTTCAAAGAACCAACACCTTGTTTTGTTGATAGCTTCTATTGTTTTTAGATTTTCTATTTCATTTTTCTCTGCTCTAATTTTTATAATTTTAATTTTTTTAGAAAGTGTCGGGTTTTCTTGCTGTTCTTTTTCAATTTGTTGGAGATGTTGGGTTAGAAAGTCAATGGTCAATTTTTCTTGCTTTTGATGTGTTTCCTTATTGCTATACGTTGCTCTCTGATTACTGCTTTGGCTGTTTCCCAGAGGTTTTTCTAAGTAGTGTCTTCATTGTCATTTGTTTTAAGAAACTTTTTAATTTCGTTTTTTATTTCTTCTTGCACCCAGTCCTGTTCAAGCAAGTTGTTGTTCAGCTTCCAAATGTATGGTTTTTTCTCCTTTATTCTCTTGTTATTAATTTCTAATTTGGTGGTATTGTGATCTGAGAAGATACTTTGTATAATTTCTATGTTCTTGAATTTGTTGATGCCTGCCTTGTGACCTAGAATGTGGTCTATTCTGGAGAACGTTCCATGCACATTGAAAAGAAGGCATATTGTGCTTTTTTGGGTGCATTAGCCTATAAATATCTATGATGTCGAGTTGGTTAATGGTGTGGTTTAATTCTTGAGTACCTTTGTTGACATTCTTTTGGGTAGTTCTATCTTTTCCTGAAAGGGGTGTATTGAAGTCTCCAGGTATTAGTGTTATCTATCTCCTTTTTCAACTTTGTTAATGTGTGTTTTATATATTTTGCAGGTCTTTCATTTGGTGCACAGATATTCAATATTGTTATATCTTCTTGTTCAATTGACCCTTTGAGCATTATGTAGTGACCTTTTTGTCATTTGTGATGGTTTTTGCATTGAAATTTATTTTATCAGAGATTTGTATCACTACTCCTGCTTTTTTTTGGTTGCCATTTGCTTGATATATTTTGTCCCATCCTTTAATTTTTAATCTTTCTTTATCTTCATTCTTCAGATATGTCTTTTGCAGGCAACATATTGATGGATTTTGTTTTTTTATCCAATCTGCTACTCTTTTTCTCTTCAGTGGTGCATTTAAACCATTCACGTTCAGTATAATTACTGAGAGGTAGGGTTTTGTTGCTGTCATTTTGTTCAGTTCTTTTTGGTGTTGTTGCTAGTTACTTTGGTCCATCCTGTTTTCTGTGGCATCTCTGTATGAGGAACATCTCTCACTGTTTCCTGTAAGGCTGGTCTTGTTTTTACAAACTCCTTTAGGTTCCGTATTTCTGGGAATATTTTGATCTCTCCTTCATACTTGATGGACAGTTTTGCTGGGTACAGTATTCTTGGTTGAAAGTTGTGTTCTTTGAGTGTTCGATATATGCCATTCTATTGTCTTCTTGCTCACATGGTTTCTGCTGAGAAATCAGCACTTAATCTTATCTGTTCTCCCTTATAGGTTACTCTTTGTTTCTCTCTTGTTGCTTTTAGTATTCTCTCCTTATCTTTGGTTCTAGCAAATTTGACAATGGTATGCCTTGGTGTTTTTCTTTTAGGGTCTTTCTTTATGGCATTCGCTCAGCTTCTTGAATATATATTCTGTCATTCTTCATTATGCCTGGAAAGTTTTTCTCTAGTAATTCTTCCACAAATTTTTCAGTGCCTTTATTTGCTTCTTCCTGTTCTGGGATTCCAATGATGCAAATGTTATTTCTTTTAATGGTATCCCACATTATTCTTAGGTTTTCTTCTGTTTCCTTCTTTTTTGCTCCTGCTTTTTTCTCGGTTAGATCTGTGGAGACAGTTCTATCTTCTATTCACTAATTCTGTTTTCCATCTCTTCAACTCTATTTGTATGTCCCTCCTTCATGTTGACAGCATCAGAAACCTTAGATTTCATGTTTTGGATTATGATTTCTTGTTTTTCCAGTGCCTATAATGCCTCGTTTGTTTTCTCTGTTCTGTTTTGGATTGTTTTTTTAAGCTCTTACTGATTTTTACTGTAGTGTTCTGTAATTCTTCAAGTTTGTTTTTCATCCATTGAAAACATTCAATCATCTTTTTTTTTTTAATTCTGCATCAGAAAGTTCCATCAGACTCTCTGCCTCCATTAAATCCATTGCTACTGTGTCATTATGGGGTGGGATGGAGATATCTTGTTTTGGGCTTGCGTGGTGAGTGAGATACCCTGCTTCTTTCGAGACATTGATGTGTAAGAATTTTTGAAAACTAAGGTGATAGTTGGTTCTTGGTTTGATGTCACTACTTCTCTATCGAGATGTCCAGTACCTCCCTGTTGCTTGAGTTGGCAGGACTAATGTAGTAAGGCCAAAGAGCAGTTTGTAGTCTAAAGAAATGAAGTCTTCAATGTTGGACAACTTTTTCAGGTGAGGTTGATAAATGCTATAATTTGGTTTATGTGTTTTTGTTCTTTTGTGTGGTTTGTTTTTTTTTTAGTCCTGGACCGAGGACCCCAAAATTCAAAGCTGGCAGGGCACGCAGACTTCTGGGGCGGGGGAGCCGATGTGATACCTGAGGACAGGGTGCGGGTCAAACATCCAGGGCTGTGTCCCAGGTCGAATCCACTCCGTCTCTCCACCGCATCTGCGCTCGCAGCTCCTCTCACTAGCTCCAGAATTCAAAGCTTGTGTGGCATTCAGACTTCTGGGACGGGGGAACCGATGTGATACCTGAGGACAGGACACGGGTCAAAGATCACATGAATCTGTTTGTGTCACAGCTATGATTTTTTTTTTAAATATAAGCTCAGTAGTGAGATTAGTGAGTCAAATGGTATTTCTATTTCCAATGTTTTGAGGAAGTTCCAGACTGCCTTCCATAGCAGTTTTACCATTTCAAATCCTCAGTAGCCCTGACCAGCATTTATTTTTTTGCTGTCTTGTTGAAATTTCTTTCTGTTGTTGGATTGAGATGATATCTCATTGGTGTTTTGATTTGTATCTCTCTGACAAGAAGCTGAACCACAATATCAAAGGCACATGGCTTGAATCCCCCAGCTGCTTGGCTGGAGAAGGATGGACAACCTCCTCCCCTGTGATTAACTGCCTCAGAAAACCCACGGGAACCCCAAAAGAAATGGTCAGGAGGTGTGGGGCTCTGTGCAGAGAGCAATCACTCCCCACTGATTGTGGGGAGACAGGACTGAGGTGCCCCTGAGGTTGTAGGTCTCTCCATTTGGGGGTTCTTGCTGTGGGGCCAACAAAGGGTCAAAGAGGACAAGAGACTTTAGTGTTCAGAACTTTAGGCAAAGGGAAGAATTTTCTTGGCTCTCTACAACAGAAGGGTGACCTGCAAACCTTTGCATGCAGGCAACCCAAGCTGGAAGTTCTGAACTTCCCTGACAACAGAAACAAAGGAGGACACTAAGCTTCAGAAGAAAAGGTCAGGAGAGGTGAGGCTCGGTGAAGTGAGAGATCACTTTCCACTGCTTGTCTAGAGACAGGATTGAGACATCCCTGGGGTTGTAGGTTTCTTCATTTGGGGGTCCTTGCCTCCATGGCTGCAGCACCATCTCAGGAGCCAAACAGGCCAAGAGACTTTAGTATACAGAGGGAAGGGATTTTTGTAGTTCCTTGAGTGTGTGTGTGAGAGAGAGAGGGCTGAATTGAGACCCCCACGCCCCCACACACAAGCTAGTAGTAAAGATCTCCTGCCACTTCAGAGACAAAGGAAGATCTTGAGCTCCAGAAGAAAAGGTGTATGAGAAACTGCTTGAGTGCTCTACAGTGACAAAGAGAATACAGAGCCCGAGCTAAGAAAAACAATAGCATTCACAAAAAAAAAAAAAAATACTTAGGAGTAAATTTAACCAGAAGCACAAAGGATCTATTCAAAGAAAATTACAAAACATTATTACAAGAAACAAAGAGACATGGAGAAGTGGAAGAATATCCCTTGCTCATGGATAGGAAGACTCAATATTGCGAAAATGGCAATACTACCAAAGGCAATTTACACGTTCAACGCAATTCAAATAAAAATACCAATCCCATTCTTCAACGAAATGTAAAAGGTAATCTCCAGCTTCATTTCTAATGGAAAGAAGCCCCGAACAAGCAAAGTACTGCTTAAAAATAGAAAAAAAGTTAGGAGGCATCTTACTCCCTGATTTCAAATCCTACTACACTGCCGTAGTGGTTAAGACAGCATGGTATTGGTACAATGACAGACACATCGATCAATGGAATAGAACTGAGAACCCAGAAATCAGCCCATCTGTCTATGGCCAACTGATTTTTGACAAGGAGATAAAATCAGTTAAGTGGGGAAATGACAGCCTTTTAAACAAATGGTGTTGGCAAAATTGGAAAAGTATCTACAAAAGACTCAAGCAAGATCAACCCCTCATTCCATATACAAAAAAGAACTCAAGGTGGATCATGGACCTAGGACTAAAACCAAGGACTATAGACTTCATTAAAGAAAAGCTTGGAAGAATGCTAGAAGTCCTAATCCACAACAGAAATAGTCTTCCAAGTATCCTGAAAAACCTACAACCAAGAGAAGATAAAATAGATGCATGGGACCTTCTAAGAATCAAATCCCTATGTGCATCCAAAAACTTCTCCAAAAGGGTAAAAAGGGAAGCCACAGAATGGGAAAAAGTATTTGGTAGTGACATATCAGATAAGGGACTTATATCTAGAATTTATAAAATACTTGAGCACCACAACAAGATAAAGGTGAATAATTTAATTGGAAAATGGGCACAGGAATGAACAGACACGTCACCAAAGAAGACATTCAGATGGCTAATAAGCACATGAAGAAATATTCAAAATCCCTAGCTCTAAGATAGATGCAAATCAAAACAACTATGATATATTATCTCACTCCAGTAAGAATAGCAAAAGAAGAGTTGGCTGATAATGTAGAATTTAGTGAAACAACATGAACAAAAGCCTGTGGTGATGAAGAAGTTCAAACTACTCTGAAAGAATTGACAAAAAACAAGGCCCCAAGAATTTATGGCATACAAACTGACATATTTCAACAAACAGACGCCTGCTTGGAATGTTCTCACCAAATTGCCAAGAAATTTGGAGAACAACCACCTGGCCAACTGACTGTTCACTTTCCAAACAAAGGTGACCCAACAGAGTGGGGGAATTATTGAACAATATCATTACTATCACATGCAAGCAAAATTCTGTTGAAAATTATCCAAAAACAACTGGAACAGTTCTCAACAGAGAACTGCCAGATGTGCAGGCTGGGTTTAGAAAAGGCCATGGTACTAGGAATATTATACCTAATGTTACATGGATCTTGGCCGACAGCATGGACTATCAGAGGAATGTCTATGGGTGATTCATTGACTATGCAATGGCGTTTGACTGTGTAGATCACAACAAACTGACTGAGAAGAATGAGAATTCCAGAACACTTGATTGTGTTTATGTGATACCTATACTTGGACCAGGAAGCAGTTGTCAAAACGGAGCAAAGAAATACTGCATGGTTCAAACCGGGAAGAGTGTACACCAAAGATGTGCCCTATCTCAATACCGTTTCAATCTATATACAGAACAATTCATCCAGGAGGCTGGGCTCTTGAGGATGAATGTGGCATCAGGATTGGAGGAAACTTCATCACCAACCTGTGTCATGCAGATTGACACAACCCTGCTTGCTGAAACTGAGGAAGACCTGAAATGCTTGCTGGAGGTCAAGGACTGCAGCCTTCAACATGAATTGAAGCTCAACATCAAGAAAACAAAGATTCTCACAACTGAGGCAATTGGCAGCATTATTGATTATTGATTGATAATGAAGAGACTGAGATTGTTAACAGCTGAAGTTTTCTTGGCTCAACAATCAACACTCTTGATACCAGCATTCAGGAAATTAAAAGATTAATTGTATTGGAAAAGTCTGCTATCAGGAACCTCTCCAGAGTACTAAAGACAAACTATGTCAGTCTGGAGATTAAGGTGCACTTGATCCAGGTCACAGTCTTCATAATTGGTTGCAATGTGTCAGAAAGCTGGACAATGACCAGGCATGACAGAAAGGAAATTGATGTCTTTGAGTTGTGGTGCTGGAGAAGAGTATTGCATATATTATGGACAGCCAGGAGAACAGTTTCAGCCTGGAGAAAGTGAAACCAGGCTGTTACTTGGAGGCAAGGATTATGAGGCTTTTTCTGACATATTTTGGGCATGTTGCAAGGAGGGACCAGTCCTTGGAGAGGGAAATCCTGTTTGGAACGGTGGAGGGACAGCGCAAGAGAGGAAGACCTTCGATGAGATGGATTAATTAAATGACTGGGTTAGTGAGGGTAAGTGTGTCAGAGACAATAAGTTTGGCACAGGATAGAGGGGATTTCAGGGCTATTGTACATAGGGTTGCTATGAGTCTCAAGTAACTTGAAGGCACATAACAACAACAGTTAAAGAATTTTGTGACCTGCCAGATTCAAGGACATTTATTTCTAAAGCTGTACCCAGACAATTTGTAGAAGTAAATTTACTGAACTCAAGTCCCTCAATTATAAATACCTTTTTGTAGCAGTGTCCATCTTTTCTGAGTTAGTTGAAGCTCTCCCAGGAACACAGAGATAAAGAAGTTGTAAACTTCCTTAAGGAAAATAGTCCCCTCTTCCCCAGTACATTTTGCCACAGTAAATTGGCTCAGACAATGGCCCAGCTTTTGTGTCTAAAATCTCAAAAACTCTCTCCAAAGCTTTAGGTGTCACCTGGAAACTGCATACAGCCTATAAGCCTCAGTGTTCAGGACAAGTAGAAAGAATAAACACGATTCTTAAAACCACACTAGTGAAGTTACGTCAAGAAACGCAGTGTAAACAAAAACACTCCCTTTAGCCTTCCTACACACATGGTGCACCCCCTATTGTGATGAATTATCTTCCTATAAAATACTGGTCAGAGGTCCACACCCAATCTTGTCCAAACTCTCCACTGCTCTTAGAAAGCTAAGTAGCTTCCACCTCTCAGAACCAGTACAATTATAAGTACAATTACAATTACTCCAGCTTCAGAAAGTGATAACTCATATCTCTAAAACCTAATCTAAACCTGAACGCTTACGCCTATTCCATTAACTACTTACCCCTTGTCAGCTGAAAAAGAGAGAGAGAGAGAGAGAGAGACGAGAGAGACGAGAGACTGACTTTGTAACTTGTGCAAAACAGACCATGACAAGTTGTCCTGACTACTCCCACTGAATTCAAACTTACAAGACCTGTGGATTAATTTCTCATGAGTGAAAGAAGCACCTGAATTGTCAAAGTGGACTGTAAACCAGGATGTACACCACTCCAGCTGAAATTCACTATTAAATGTCAGCCACACCACGCAGAGACAGTTGTAAAACTTATCAGACCATTAGCTGAGTTGAAAGATCCTCTATGCAACCAGCACACTGCCCTATGCACCCTCCTCCTTTCTCTCATAACCAGTTATAATCCTGCTGACCACTCTGTTGTCTATGCTTTCAACAATACCTCTGTTCCTCAACATGACCCATCCTGGAGTTGCTTCTGATTTCTGGCTTTGCCTATGTGCTAAGCAATACTATTATTTAAGCCTGTTATTGTTGTTATGTGCCGTCGAGTCGCTTGCGACTCATAGCGACCCTATGTACAACAGCTCTAAACTCTGCTCTGTCCTGTGCCAATCTCACTGTC
>NW_006400173.1:1065680-1071581 GCF_000299155.1 Elephantulus edwardii
CTGGACTTTTGGCAGTTCTCTGCTGATGTGCTGTTCCAGTCGTTTTTGGATAATCTTCAGCAGAATCTTGCTTGCATGTGAAATCAATGAGATTGTTCTATAGTTTCCACACTCTGTTGGGTTACCTTTCTTTGGAATGGGAACAAATATAGATCCTATGTAAGCCTAGGTGTACTCAATTCTATCCACAGTATACTTTGCTAACCTATTTTGCCCCTAATATCACTTACCTAGTTTGTATAGATGGTCTCACTAAATATCTTCAGGGTGTCACAGGGATCAGAGCCAATCCAATGTGTCTTAGTCCAAGTTCTCCCTCAAATGTTTATTCATGTGTTTTCCCGGTAGTACCTATCCTTTTACATCTCATTATGGTCAGATTAGCAGCTCTTTCCACTACAGCATCAATCAGAGGACACATGCAAGTAGCCTTCAGTATGCCGTTTCCCTTCTGCATAGCCAAGTTAGATCCCTAGCCAAAATTATACTCCAAAATCAATGAAGATAAAATCTTCTGTTTCTCTCCCATGGCAGAGGTGGGATGTGGTGGAGGTGGAGCAATTTATGTGCTGTCTTAGAAGAAACCTGTTGCTTTTATGCCAATCAGTCAGGTATTATTATTAATATTCTACAAAAATAAAAAAGTAACCTTGATGCATGACAGAATGAGAATGCAGACAGTCTTAGTATAAAAAAAATTTAATTAGAACCCCTGGTTAACTTTCTTACTCACTGGAATGTCAAAACCCCTAATACTTCCCTTCCTCATACTCCTAATTAAACCATGAATCCTTAATTTCATAATTCAGTTTTCTCAAACTCAGATTGAATCTGTTAAACTTCTATTCTTTTCTCAGCGTTACGAGCTCCTAGCAACTGAAGATCCTATTGTTCACTCAGTGATTTGAGTGAGCACAAACAGGAGGAGGGAATGTAGTAGCAGCTTTTATGTTAAGCATTAGAAAAGTCATTTTATATATTAGCATTAGGAAAGCCATTTTGTTCTGACAGCCATTGTAAGAAATGCATGCCTCAATAATTTGGGCTATAACATGTTTCATTAAGCTTTACATCTTAATACAAGCTGACCCAGCTTGGTTACCACTCCCTCCACACCTGGCCTATGGCCTGAACATCCAAGAGAAGTCAGAGACAATAACGACTCCCCAGTATGAAAAAAGTTCAACTGCTAACTCCAACAAAGTTTGTGTAACACCCCATACCCAATCTTGGTATGTAAACTCGATTTTTACTTCCCCTTGGCATTGAAACAGTTTGAGCATTAGCTGATGTCCTTGGCAGCATACAATAAAGATTTGTTGGTCCCTAAACTTTGGCTGAGTGTTTAGATTCTTGCATTTTCTCCCATAAGAACACCATACACAAAAATCAATTCAAGATGTATCAGAGACCTATGGGTAAAGCCCAAAACCATAACCATAAGAGAAAATGGGACCAAACTTAGAAGGCCTAGCCTATACAGCCAGAAAAGCACAACCAGGAGAAGACAACACCAATGAATGAGACCTTGTAAAGTTTAAATCTCTGTGCACATAAAAAACTTTTACCAGTAGGATGAAAACAAAGTCTATTAACTAGGAAAAAAATATTCACTACTGCCATCTCAGACAAGGGTCTCATAACAAATGTTTACAGAATGCTACAGTGCCTGCACAAGAAAAGGACTAATAAAACAAGAACAAATGGGCAAAAGATATAGAAAGACTTTAGGATGGCCAGCAGACACATGAAGAAATGCTCAAAATCACTGGCAACAAGATGCAAATCAAACCACAATTAGATACCATCTCACCCCAGTAACAGTGGCAAAATTCAACAGGACAAGGAGCAGTAAATGTTGGAAAGGAAGAGGAAAGATTGACACTTTCATACACTGTTGGTGGAATTGTAAAATGGATTTGGTGCTTCTTCAAAAAATTGAAAATAGAAATTTCATATGATCCAGGTATTCAACTGCTAGGAATATATCCCAAGAAAACACATCATAGCAGCATTGTCAACAAACCCAAGAACATGAACACTGACCAAATGCAAATCAACAAACAAATGGATTGAGAAATTGTACTACATTTACATGTTGGAATATTATGCAGCACTCACATGGGGGAGACTGGCATTTTGCTGAATAAACTAACTCAGTCTCAAATGGACAAATAGTGCATAAGACATTATTAGAAAAACAGAAGGATAACTAGTAAGATGTGTTATCCACACATTCATATTAGCAAGAACATGGGAAAAGCCCAAATGTCTATCAACAAACGACTGAATTGAGAAATTGTGATACATTCACATGATGGAATACTGTGCAGCACACAGGAGCAATGATTTAAAAAATATATACTATATAATAAGGCAGAGGTTGGAGAGCATTATGCTGAGTGGGTTCAGTCTCATAAGGACAAATACTGTATAAGATCATTGTTGTAATAACAGAAACATCATTAGTAAGATGTATATATATTTCCAAAGATGGAAGGGTAGGGAGCAGGGGCGCTGAAAGTGGGAAGAGGGTGGGGAAAGGGTCACAGTGTTTGGTGGGCAGAGGAAGGGTGTAAAGTAATTAGGAAAGATCTGGTGGATATTTGAAAATTTCATGAGGTACAACGTACAAAAGTGATCATACGAAACACAAAGTGAATGAAAACAAAAATAAAAAGTATATAAAATATATTATCCATGAAAAGAGCAAAAAGTCATTACAAAGACGGTTGCTCTTATTGTTGTTATATGCCATCAAGTTGCCTGTGACTCATAGCAATCCTATATACAACAGCCCTGAACCCTGCTCTATCCTGCACTAATCTTTTTGTATCTGACAGACCTACCCAGTCACTGAGACAATCCATCTCATCGAGGGTCTTCCTCTTTTGTGCTGTCCCTCTACCCTCCAAACCATAATTTTTCTCTCCAAGGACTGGTCCCTCATTGCAACATGCCCAAAGTACGCCAGACGAAGCTTCAGAATACTTGCCTCCAAGTAGTAGCTTGGTTTCACCCTCTCTAGGATGAACCTGTTCATTTTCTTAGCAGTCCAAGGTATATTCATTACTCTTCTCCAATAGCACAGCTCAAAGGCAGCAATTCTCCTATCATTCCTGGTCATTGTCCAGGTTTCTGATGTATAGCATTTAATTGCAAAGACTATGGCCTGGATCAGGTGTACCTTATTCTGCAGACTGACATTGTTGCTCTTCAGTACTCTGGAGATGTCCATAACAGCAGATTTTCCCAATGCAATTAATGACTTCTTAGCTCCTGGTACCAAGATTTTTATTGTGGAGCCAAGCAAACTAAAGCTGTTAACAATCTCAGTCTCTTCACTGTCTTTCATGACGCTGACAATCAGCCTACCGTTGAGAATCTTTTTCTTGATGTTGAGCTTCAATTCACATTGAAGACTGCAGTCCTTGACTTTCGTTCTGCACCAGGTGCTTCAGATCCACCTCACTTTCAGTAAATAAGGTTGTGCCATCTACATAACATAGGTTGTTGATGAGTCTTCCTCCAATCTTGATGCTACATTTCTCCTCATAGAACCCGGACTCCCAGATGATCTGTTCTGCATATAGATTGAAAAGGTATGGAGATAGGACACATCCCTGGTGTACACACTTCCCTATTTTAAACCAGGCAGTGCTTCCTTGATATGTTCTGATGACTGCCTCCTGGTCCAAGTATAGGTTTCACATAAGCACAATCAAGTGTTCTGGGATTCCCATTCTTCTGAGTTAACCACAGTTTGTTGTGATCCACACAGTCAAATGCCTTTGCATAGCCAATAAAATTCAGATAGACATTCCTCTGGTCCTCTCTTATTTTCAGACAAGATCCATCTAACATTAACTATAATATCCCTAGTATCACAAACTCTTCTAACCCCAGCCTGCATATCTGGCAGTTCCCTATTGATGTGCTGTTCCTGTCAGTTTTGGATAATTTTCAGCAGAATCTTGCTTGCACCTAATACTAATTATATTGTTCGATAATTTCTGCACTCTTTTGGGTCACCTTTCTTTATAATGGGAACAAATATCAATCTCTTCCAATCAGTTGGCCAGGTGGTTGTCCTCCAGATTTCTGGGCACAACTTGGTGAGCATCTTCAGGGAAGCATCTGTTTTGGTTCTTATTGTTTGTTTATTTGGTTTTTTTATTATTGGATTTGATTTATACTCAATACAGGAAAAAACATTATATATTAGCATTTTAAAAGCATGACATGAGAATTATATGGTATTTGTTGTTGTTGTTAAGTGTCGTTGAGTCGCAGGGGACTCATAGCGACCCTATGAGCGAAAGTGCTGGACACCTCCTGTATAACCTTCGTCCTTTCTCCAGTTTCATAGGATTTCCAGAGGCAAGCTATTGTGGAAGTGGATGCCACTTCTGCCTCCAAGCTTGTTTTAATCGGGGAGATTCACCAAACACTGTGCGCCATGGGTAACCATTCTCACATTTGATTCCATCAGTGTCACAGTGGCTTCAGAGCAAACACGAGTTACCTCTGTACAGCAAGTGGACAGCCCAGGGTTACACGACCTAGAAGAACGTTTCACCAAAAAGAGTTAAATGCAAGCCTGAGGGTCACAGAGTGCAATCACCCACGTTTGGCTTGGGAGCATGGCTTTCTGACCGCTAGGAAAACTGCACGCACGCTCTCTCTTTCTCTCTCTATGCTGTTGGTGGTGGGTTGTTGGTAAGTGCCGTCGAGCTAAATGGTACTACATCCTATGTATTGGCAAAATTAATTCCTTTTTTTTTTTTTTTTTGCATGGATACAGTAGCTGTAGTATATTCACACAATGGAATACTATGCTGCATTGGAAAATAAAGAAGACATGAAATATTATACAAAATGATTGACCTTGAAAAACATTATGCTGAGGGAAATATCTCTGTCACAAAAAGACAGATACCACGTAATGCCACTGTGGTAAAATGGAACTGACTGGGGGAGGAGACTGAGAAAGAGGAGATAAATAATGTATACTGCATTGAAACAAATGAGGGAGAGAACTATTTAAAAGGGATATAGGAGTAGGGAACCCCCAAGGGGGTTGGCAGGGAAGACCTGCCAGATGAACTGGGGGTCTGGGGCAGGGAGTTTGCCAGCATTTTTGCGTTTTGGCCTTAGAAGACACTATAGGGCCCGAGGGCCTGTGACCTTCGGTCCAGTGTTTCTTTTAATTTTTTTGTTGTTGTTCACACATTCCTCTAGTTCGGATAGCCCTGGTGTACAAGTTGCCATACAGCGGTCACTTGTGGTTGCTGTGAGTCTGAACACTGTTACACTGATGTGTCAAATGTGTTAATGGCTGGTTACCCAATGCGGACAGAGACTGTGGTGGAGCTCCCCAATTAAAACAAGCTTGGAAGGAGGAGCGGCATCCACTTCCATAATATCTTGCCTATGGGAACTTTACGGAGCTGTAGAGAAGATGAAAGGCACTCCAGGGTCAAGGATTCTCCTTCATAGGGTCGCTGTTAATCGCCTGCGACTCTAGGGAACTTAACAACAAAAACAACATAGGATTAGGTATTCTTTTCATGATAAGATTACAGAAAAAGAAATTAATAGTAAAGTGTACTTTGAACTTGGGGGGGATTATATAACAATGAAAGATTTTTTTTTCAAGGAGAAAAACAAACTGGGGGAGGGATGAGCAGGGAGGAAATTGTCTAACAATGAATGAATGAGGGAAAATTAAGTGGAAGAATATGATGTAAATATATATGTAGTTGTTGTTGTTGTTGTTGTTGTTATGTGCCGTCGAGTCAATTGCGACTCATAGCAACCCTATGTACAACAGCCCGAAACTCCGCTCTGTCCTGTGCCAATCGCACTGTCTCTGACACTCCCATCCCAATTATCCCAGTC
>NW_006400173.1:1073417-1086698 GCF_000299155.1 Elephantulus edwardii
AAACCTGTTCCTGAGATGGTTCTGAAATTTAGGTGGGATAGACTCAAAGTCATATTTTGGTTGCCTTGGATTTGGTTTAATTTTCCTCAGCTTCATATATCCCTTTAAATAATCTTTAATAATAAAAAAGGACAAAGTGTTTTTTGAAGTATGTCAATTGGTATGCTGTCAAACCTCGGGACTTGTTTTTTATTAATTCTTTCAGAGCAGCTTGAATCTCCTACTTCATCACCACAACAAACCTATGTTGTTTCATTAAATTCTTCTGTGACAGCCAACTCTTTTTGGTACAGTGACTCTGTATACTCCTTCCATATTTTTTTCCCCATAGGTTAACAAATGATCCTTTATTGAAATATTTTCATCTGTAGTTCCTTAGCCAGCTGGGCATTCCACAGCACCACTGTTGATGTCTTCTATGATGTTATGAGGGTGACGGCCATCAACATTGCAGCCCACAGATTGGGCAGTTCCCAGGATCTCTTTAATAGTTCCAGAGAGTTCTCTGGCTAAAGACCGGTGTCGCATGTGCCGAGCAATGCCAACAATCTCATCAAAAGTGGTATTTCCACTGTGCTTAATATTTTTCTGCTTCTTTCTGTCTATGGGTGGTTCCTTTAGAGCTTTGATGATCAGGGCAGAGGCAGAAGACACCACTTCAATCTGGGCCTGTCTGTTCTGAATGGTCAGTTTCACTGTAATCCTTAGTCCCTTCCAGTCACTGATGGCCTTGGCAATGTCATCACCAACCTTTTTTGGAGACAGACCCACGGGGCCGATCTTGGGGGCCAGAGTGGAAGTGGCACCGACTTCTCCACCGGTACACCTCAGGTACACAACTTTAATCTCGTTGGGGTCGAACTTGGGCGGCATGATGGAGGCAGCTGGTGTTAGATGAACCCAGATGCGGACGACTGAAGAAAGTTGCACCGAGGCCTCCTCCGAGCCGAAAGCCGAAAAGCCTTCCATATTTTTTTTAATGCTTCCTGGATCATTTAATATTCTGCCAAAAGCATCTTTAAGTATTGCAACTCTAGGCTTGAATTTGTTCTTCGGTTCCTTCAGCTTAAGAAATTCTGAGCGAGTACAGCTCTTTTGATTTTCTGATTCTCTTTGAACATTTCATTATAATAATTTGCTTTGTCTTCCCACGCTGTCCTTGGAAATATTCTGTCCAGCTCCTTAATTTCTTGATTTCTTCCCTTTGCTTTGGCTTCTCAGCACTCTAGTGCAATATTCAGAGTCTCATTTTACATCCATCTTGGTCTTTTCTTCTGTCTTTGTAATGACCTTTTGCATTCTTCATGAGTGATATTCTTGATATCCTCCACAGCTCATCTCATCTTCACTCATTAGTGTTCAAGGTCTCAAATCCATTTCTGAGATGGTTTTGAAATTCATGTGGATTAGACTCAAGGTCAAATTTAATTCTTGTGGATTTGATTTAACCTTCTTTAGCTTTAGCTTGAGATTTCGGTGCTCTGTTCCTCAATCAGCACCTGGCCTAGTTTTCACAGCTGATATCGAGCTTCTCTAGCAATTCTTCCCACAGATGTAGTCTATCTTATTCCTATGCATATAATCAGGTGAAATCCATGTGTATAGTCTGTGTTTATGTTTCTTATAATAAATAGGCAATTGATTGTACATAATTCTGTCATTCTGTCTTAAGCATCATTTCTGTCACCAAGTCCATGTTTTTCGACTACCTTCCTCTCTGTTTCTAACTTTTTTAATCTTTAATATAATAAAAAATAAAAATAAATTTAATAGACCCACAAATACTGTTTCTAACTTTTGCATTCCAGTCACCCATTAATTAATGCAGCTTGTTTGCGTGTTAGGAGGATAAAGAAAAAAAAATAAAAATGGATGTTAGAAAAGACTATGAAAATTACATTACAGAATCAATAAGCCAAAACAAAAGAGATGTCAAGGTAAAAGAGCGGAGTAGAAGATTTCAAAGGGCCGCCCAAGAGCTAGAGTCAGAGAATTAACAAGGAAGGAATTTGATTGGCATTTCTCAAGCTGAAAGAACTGAAAGTTAAACTCAAAGTTTCAGTGGCAGTACTGAGAGTTGCTATGGGCACAACCTTGAATGATCATGGAAGCATCAAAAAAAAAGATGGAAAGAATACTCAGAATCACTGTGCCAAAAAGAATTAGTTAACACTCAAAAATTTAAGAAAGTATCATATGAACAAATGCCAATGGTGAAGGAGGAAGTAAAAGTTGGGCTGAAGGTATTGGCAAAACATTAGACTCCAGGGCTTTGCAGATGCCACTGCCTCTTGGCCATTCCACTTGTGCCAAGCCATGGTCAATCCTACCATGTACTTTGACATTGCCATCGTGCCACGACTCCTTTGAGCTCTTTACAGATAAAGTCCCAAAGACAGCAGAAAACATCTGAGTTCTGAGTAATGGGGACAAAGGATTTTGTTACAAAGGTTTCTGCTTTCACAGAATCATCCCTGGGTTTATGTGTCAGGGTGGTGACTTCACACTCCATAATGGTACTAGTGGCAAGTATATCTATAGAGAGAAGTTTGAAGATGAGAATTTTATCCTGAAGCACACAGGTCCTGGCATCTTATCCATGTCAAATGCTAGACCATGTAAAATGCTAGAAAAAAACTGTTCCCAGGGTTTTATCTGTACTGCTAAGACTGAATGGTTGGATGGGAAGCATGTCATCTTCTGGAAGGTGAAAGAAGGCATGCACATTGTAAAATCCATGGAGTGCTTTGTGTCCAGGAATGGCAAGACCAGCAAGAAGATCACCATCACTGACTGTGAACAACTCTAATGTGACTGTATTTCATGTTTTTCTCTTAATCGCCAGACCATTCCTTCTATAGCTCCAGAGATCATCCTGCTACTCCCAGTGTGCTTGCAGTATCTTTTAATTTTTGTGCTCTTGATACCATTCTTTGGTTTCCATATTTTTCTTTCTTCCCCTCTAAGTGTATCAGGATTGCAGAGTTATGTTTATGATCATGAAATAAAAACTAAACAGTAACAAAACTTAGGCTCCAGGAATTGATTGAATGGGTATCAATTGACATAAGAAAGTGGACCAATCAGAATGCGGGAATTATTGAACAATATCATTAATATATCATGGAAACAAAATAGTGTTGAAGGTCATTCAAAACTGGGTAGAATAGTACACTGACAGGGAACTACCAGAAGCTGAAGCTGGTTTTACAAGAGGCCACAGTATCAGAGATATCATTGCTAATACCAGATAAATACTGGATGAAAGCAGAAAATACCAGAAAAATGTCTATTTGTGTTTTATTGACTATGCAAAGGAATTTGACTGCGTGGATCATAACAAACTATGGATAACATTGAGATGAATAGGAATTCCAGAACAATTAATTGTGCTCATATAGAATCTATACCTAGATCAAGCTATTGTCCAAATGGAGCAAGGGAACACTGCATGGTTTAAAATAAAGAAGGGTATGAGTTAGGATTATATCGTTTCTTCACACTTATTTAATCAGTATGTTGAGCAAATTATTTGAGAAGCCAAACTATGAATTAGAATGTGGCATCAGGATTAGAGGAAGAGTCAGCAACAATCTGAATTTATGCAGATGATATAACATTATGTTTATGCTTTATTTTCCTTCCTTTTTGTTTCTTCTTTTTGCTCTAACAGAACAGTGCTGAGAGCTTTACCCTCTGTTTCACTGATTCCGTGTTCCATCTCTTCTATTCTTCTCATCCATCATTCCAACATATTGAGAGCTTCTGAAACGGTTTTTATTCTGGATAGCTATTTCTTATTTTTCTATGGTTACTAATGCTTCATTGGTTTTATCTGCTTTGCTTTAAATTCCTTTTTTAAGTTGCTCTAGGGTTTTGCATATTGTTATATACTGTTGAGTCAGAACCAATCCATAGCTGACCCTCCAGTGGGTTTCCAGAGTCAACTATTGGATTTGAATCACATGCCTTTGTGTTGGCAGCATAGCTTATTATCACTAGACCACTAGGGTTCTGTACTATCTACTAATAGTACATGTTTTGTATGGAGTTTCCTACAATTCCTTGTATTTTTTTTTCTTTCATACAGTGAAAACACTTGATTTTTCCCCCCATTCTATATCAAGAAATTCCATCAGCTCTTCCTCTTCCAACATATCCATTGTGTTTTGATCACTATTTTGGGGTGACATCTTGCTTTGCTTTTGTGTGGGATTTGGGATAGTCTGCCTCTTTTCTGTCATTGTAATGATACTATTTTTCTTGCCTGGGGTTGTGGTATATCCTGAGTTCAATGCTTCACTTTGCCAGAGGAAGAATGACTACTTGCTTTACCTGGAGTCCTTTCTGGTCCCAGGGCCAGTGGGAAGACTTCCCTTGGTGGGATAACTAATCATGCCTGGAATCAATATTCACATTCTTGTCTTTAAGTTTGCTGATTCTTATGTTGCCTACTTAAACCTGTTGATACAAGTCTGTCCCTTTCATGACTTGTACCTCTCCAACATTTTTTTCTTGTTTTCTTTTTATGCTTTCTATATCCGCACTAATTCTCTCATTTTGTTCATGTATCATTTTTCTGATTTACTTTAGTTCTTTTCTGTGTTGTCCTTAACGAATTATATTTAGAATATAAAAAAATTTATATTAGGGAGTTCAAGTGGCTTAGTAGTTTCACTGACAACCCAAAGATATGCAATTAAAATCTATCAGCTGCTTCACAAGTGAAATTTTGGCAAGCTCCTCTTACGTCATTTACTGCCTCTGAAAATCCAATGGAGGGTCAATTATGAATAAATTCTGACTCAATGGTATATAGCAGCAAATACTTTATCTGAACTCCCTAAGTTGTTGTTACTGTTGTTAGGTGCCATTGAATTGAGTATGACTCACAACAGATCTGAACCCTGTCATATACTGTGCCATTCTCATAATCTCTGACACACACAAGCCTATTGCAGCAGTCATTGTGTCAATTCACCTGGGTGAGGGTCTTCATCTTCTTCCTCATTCCTCCATCTTTCCAAGTATGATATACTTCTACAAGGAGTAACCTTTTGTATCAACATGTCCAAAGTATGTTCCTTACCTCCAAGGTGCACTCTGGCTCCACCTTCTCCAACATATATCTGTTTGTTCTTTTGACAGTCCATGGGATAGTAAGTATTCTTCTCCAACACTGAAGTTTAAAGGCATCAATTATCCTGTTATTCATTGTCCAGTTCTTAGAGGCAAAACAAGTGATTTAAAAGACCACAGCCTGAATCAGGTGCACCTTAGTCCTCAAACTGACGTTACTCCTTAATAATTTGGAAGGTTCTCTGACTATAGAATTTCCCAGTATAGCAAATTTCCTGCTCTCCGGACTGTTAGTACCAAGTGTATTGATTGTAGATTAATGCAAGATGAAGTAGTTAACATTTTCAATCTTTACTCCCTCTATCATGATATTGCCTATGAGTCCAGTGGTGAGAATTTTTTTTATGTTGAGATGCAATCCATGTTGAATGCTGCAGTATTCGATCTTCTGCAGCAAGTGCTTCACATGCTCCTCACTTTCAGCAAGCAAGGTTGTGTCATATGCATAATGCAGGTTGTTGATGAATTTACTCCAATCCTGATGCTACATTCCTATTCATAGAGTACAACTTCTCAAATAGTTTTCTCAGCAAACAGATTGAATAAATATTGAGAAAGGATAGAACTCTGAAGCACATCTTTCTTTATTTTAAATTGTGTAATGTTCCCTTGCTCTGTTTGCATAATAGCCTTGTGGTCTAGGTATATGCTTCATGAACGTAATTGTTCTGCGATTTCCATTTTTCTCCACGTTAGCTATAATTTATTATTATTTACATAGTCAATTGCCTCTGTATACTCAATAAAGCACAAATATTCTTCTGGCATTCTTTGTGTTCAGCCAGGATCCATGTGACATCAATGATATCCCTGGTTTCATTGCTTCTTCTAAACTTCTGACAGTTCTCTGCTTATGCAATGTTCTAGCCATTTTCCAATGATCTTCAACAGTATTTTGCTTGTAAGTTATATTAATGATATCATTAGGTGATTTCCACTTTCTGGGAATGTGAACAAATATTAATATATTCCAGTCATTGAGTATTTTCCATCTCTGTCAGGTCAGGCAGATGTCCTCCAAATTTCCACAAACTGGTGAGCACATCCAGGGATGCATCTGTCATTTGAAACTTGTCAATTTTTATACCATTGATTCCTGGGGCACAGTTTCTGATTGATTGATTTAAAAAAATAATTTTTCCTATTTTCTATTAACTCTTAGTTTATAGTTTTCCTTGTTTTCAAACTAACCATTTGAAAGTTATAATGTGGTTGTTATATGCCATCAAGTTGCATACAACTCATAGCGACCCTATGCACAATGGCTATGAACTCTGCCCTATTCTGAGCCAGTCTCACTGTCTCCAACACACCTAACCCCCTTATACCAGCTACTGTGTCAATCCATCTCATCCAAGTTCTTCCTCCCTAACTCTGTCCCTCCACCTTTGCAAGTATGGACTGGTCCTTTCTGGCAACATGCCCAATTATGTGAGACAGAGCTCCAAAATCCTTACCTCTAAGAATCAACTTGATTGCACATGCTCCAGGACAAACCTGTTTGTTTTTTTGGCAGTCCATGGACTGTTCAACACTCTTCTCCAGCACCACAACTCAAGGACATCAATCCTTCTTCTGGCATCCTTAGTCATTGTCCAGCCTAATGCATAGCAAATAATTGCAAAGATCATGGCCTAGATAAGGCATACATTAGTCTCTAGACTGACATTGTGGCTCTTTAGCACTCTGGAGAGGTTTTCCCAATGCAATTTATATTTTGATTTCCTGACTGCTGGTGCCAAGAGTGTTGATTGTGGAATTAAGAGAGCTGAAATTGTTAATAATCTCAATCTCTTCTCCATCTATTATGGGGCTGCTAATTGGCTCAGTGGTAAGAATCTTTGTCTTCTTGATGTTGAGCTTCATTCCATATTGAAGATTGCAGTCCTTGACCTTCTGCAGCAAACACTTCAGGCTCTCCTCATTTTCAGTAAGCAAGATTGTGTTATCTGCATAACGCAGCCTGTTGATGAGTCCTCCACCAATACTGATGCAAAACTCCTCTTCATAAAGCCCAGTTCCACATATACATCAAAAACGTATGGAGACAAGACGCATCCCTTATTTACTCCTTTCCTGTTTTTGAACCATGTAGTGTTTCCTTTCTCTGTTCTGATGACTGCTTCCTGGTCCAAGTGTGGGTTACGCATGAGCACAATCAAGTATTCTGGAATTCTCATTCTACGCAAAGTTAGCCACAGTTTATTGTGATCCATGAAGCCATGTGTGGTTAATTCTTTAAATCAGATTCTTCCTTTTCCAGATTTTATTTGCAATGGTTCACTGTTGTTCAAGGTTGCAATATGTGGTTAGTTTATTGGCTTCCTCTATTTTTCTTTCCAAGTCCACCCTCCAGTTTATGTGCTGTTGTTTGTTGTTATGTGCCATCGAGTCGCTTGCAACTAATAGTGACCCTATGTATAAGAGCCCTAAATGCCATTCTATCCTGTACCAACCTCACCATCTCAGACACCCTCATTTCCACCACTCCACTCACAGAATCGATCCATCTCATCGAGGGTCTTCCTCTCCTGTGCTGTCCCTCCACCCTCCCAAACATGATGTACCTCTCCAAGTACCAGTTCCTCCTTGCAACATGCCCAAAGTATGTCAGACAAAGCTTCAGAATCCTTGACTCCAGGGAGCATTTTGGCTTCACCCTCTCTAGGACAAACCTGTTTGTTCTCCTAGCAGTCCAGGTATATTCAACACTCTTCTCCAGCACCACAGCTCAAAGGCATCAATTCTCTATCATCCTTATTCACTGTTCAACTCTCTGATGCATAGCACATAATCAGGAAGGCTATAGCCTGGATAAAACTCACCTTAGTCTCTAGCCTGATGTCACTGCTTTTCAGTACTCTTAAGAGGTCTCTCACAGCTGACTTTCCCAATACAATTTGTCTCTTGATTTCCTGGCTGCTGGTACAAAGAGTGTTGACTGTGGAACCAAGCAAACTAAAACTGTTAACTATCTCAATCTCTTCACCATCCATACTGCTGCTGCCAATTGGCCCAGTGGTGAGAATCTTTGTTTTCTTGATGTTGAGCTTCAATCAATATTGAAGGTTGCAGTCCTTGATCTGCAGCAAGCAATTCCGGTCCTCCTCAGTTTCAGGAAGCAGGGTTGTGTCATCCACAAAATGCATGTTGTTGTGCTCGCTTCGGCAGCACATATACTAAAACTGGAACGATACAGAGAAGATTAGCATGGCCCCTGCACAAGGATGACACGTAAAATTTGTGAAGCGTTCCATATTGAAAAAAAATGCATGTTGTTGATGACTCTTCCACCAATCCTGATGTCACATTTCTCCTTGTATAGCCCAGCATTTCAGATAATCTGTTCTGCATACAGATTGAAAAGGTATGGAGACAAAATACATCCTTTATTGGCCCCCCCTTCTTGATTTTGAACCATGTAGTGTCTCTTTGCTCTGTTCGGATGATTGCCTCTTGGTCCAAGTACAGGTTTCGTATTAGCACAAGCAAATGTTCTGGGATTCCCATTCTTCTCAGAGTCAGCCATAGCTGCTTGTGAAACACACAGTAAAAGCCTTTGCATGGTCAATGAAGCACAGATAGACATTCTTCTGGTATTTTCTGCTTTTTACCAAGATCCATGTAATATTAGCTATAATATCCTGCACCTCTGGCAGTTCTCTGTTGAGTCATGTTGACTCAAATTTCAAAACCATCTCAGGAACAGGCTTGAGGCCTTGGGCACCAATGAGAGTAGAATGCAAAAGATCATTACAAAGGTTGAAGAAGAAGAAAAGACCAAGAGGGATGTCAGATGAGACTCTGAGCATCACATTAGAGCACTGAGAAGCCAAAGCTAAAGGAAGAAACCAAGAAATCAAAGAGCTGAACAGAAAATTTCAAAAGGCAACCCAGGACGACAAAGCAAGATACTATAATGAAATGTGCAGAGAGCTGGAGTCAGAAAATCAAAAGAGCTGGACTCGCTTAGCATTTCTTAAGCTGAAGGAGTTGAAAAACAAATTCAAGCCACGGGTGGCAATACTTAAGGATAATTTGGTTAGAATATTAAATGATCCAGGAAGTATCAAAAGAAGATGGAAGGAGTACACAGAATCACTGTATCAGAAGGAATTGGCTGACACAGAAAAATTTCATGAAATATCATATGAGCAAGAGCCTATGGTGATGAAGGAGGAAGTTCAAGTTGCTCTGAAGGAATCAGCAAAAAACAAGGCTCCACGAGTTGACAGCATACCAATTCACATGTTTCAACAAACAGACGCTGCCCTGGATGTGCTCACTAAATTGTGCCAAGAAATCTGGAGGAAAGCCAGCTGGCCAACTGACTGGAAAAGGTCAATATTTGTTCCTATTCCAAAGAAAGGTGACCCAACAGAGTGCGGAAATTAGTTTATGTGTAGCCTCTCAAATATTTGTTCCTTTTGCTCATATTTCTTTTTGTGTGATTAGAGGTATAAAATTACATTTTTGTGTGTGTTCGTGTGCATGTGAATCTGTAAAAATTGTTTGGTGTGTGTGTGAGCAGCCATCTTAGACTTTCACTAACTTCACTATGGGAAAGAATCCCCATCAAGAACATCAAAGTTGATTCCTATGTGGCCAGACATCTCTTACACTCTAACATCTCCTTCTATCAAGTCCAGCACCAATCATTTCTCTCACACTTCTTACTACTCTACTATTGATTGACTCATTACCATCAAGTCAGAACAAACTCACAGCTTACCCTCCAAGAAATTTTCAGAGGCTGTAAATCACAAGGGAAGAAATTGCCTATCTTTCTCTCTCAGAGTCAGTGATGGATTGGAAACACCATCTTTGTGTTAGACGTGCAACAGTCTACCGATTATACCACCAAAGCTTTCTACTTTAGTGTTAAATTCACTGATTCATTGCAATGACCACACAGAATTCACAGATAATACTCATGAATATGGGTTTTATATGAATTAAATGATTACAAGGTCAGAAATGCACAGGGTACAATTCTTCAATTAAGACAGCTTTTTCTCAGATGTGCACGCAGGAATCCCTCTAATCCTTGGTTTCAAGGCTCTGGGCCCTTTCCCAAACACAGACTGTTAATACAGAAAATGTAAGTTTCTAAACACTCAGCCAAAGTCTAGGGGTCAACAAAATTTTGTGCAGTCAAGAATGTCAGCTAATGCTCAAACCATTCTGACCCTGAGGGAAAGCAAAGATTGAGTTTATAAACAGAGATGGACATTAGAGGTTACACAAACTTTGTTGCATTTGGCAAGTGAGATATCTTCACATTTTGGAGTTATTGTTTCTGACTTCCCATGGATGTCCAGGCCCTGTGCTAGGTACAAGATGTAGCCAGGGAGTTGTAACCAAGCTGAGTCAGCATGTACTAGAGAACATAAATCTTAGTAAAACATGTTATTGCTAAACTTATTGAGGTATACATTTCTTAAAATGGCTGTCAGAACAAAATGGTTTCTCTACTGCTCAACATATAAGCTGTTGCTACAGTCCTTCTTCCTGTTTGTACACAATCCAAACCATTGAGCATTGGGTCTTCAGTTGCTAGGGACTCATAATACTGAGATAAAAATAGAAGCTTAAAAAAGAAAAGAAGTTTAAACAAAGAAGAGAAGTTTGAACGAACTGGATTATGTGATTAAAGATGCATTGTCTAATTAGGAGGAAGCAGAAGATAAGTATTAAGAATCTTGAGATTCCAGTGAGTAATGAAGTTCGCCAGGGATTCAATCTAAACAATTTCTTTATACTGAGACAGTCTGGATTTTCATTCTATCTCTCAGGCTTCAAGGTTATTTTTACTTTTTGCAAAATATTAATAACACTTGACTGATTGGCATAAAAGCATCAGGTTTCTCTTAAGGCAGCACACAACTGCCCCTGGGAGAGAAACAGGAAATGCAAACTTTGCTGGTTCTGGAGTATAACTTTGGGTAGGGATTTGAATACAAGCCATCTGATGAGAACTGATTCTGAGTCCCTGTAAAGAGATCAGCCCATACTCCCTGGACAAGAAAATGCCTAGCCCTCACCCTTCATCATCCCACTGCCATTTACATCCTTGCTTGCCACAGATGAAAGCTAAATCCAAGCCAGAAGATGAGAATTGACACTGGGCCCCTGCAGAGAGATTGGACCACCCTCCTTGGACAGGAAAACACCTACTCTTCACCCTTTGTTGTCCCAACCACCACTTGCTTCCTTGCTTGCCACACTGATGAGAGTTAAACCCAAGCCAACTGAAGGGAACTGATGCTGGACACCTGTAGAGAGATCAGCCCACTCTCCTTAGACAGCAACACACTTACCCCTCACTCTTCACCATCCCACCACCATTTGATTCCTTGCTCACCATAGCTGACTAGTACTCATACCAGCAAACTCCTCAAACTTCTGGAGCTTTATACTAATGTCCATGGCTGACTGAGACACAAACCTGAGGTTAAGTGCCCTAGTGTCCTCAGAAGCCATTGGATTAAAAAAAAAAGTGTATGCTTGAAAAGCTTTGCAAAGTCTTTTAAAAAATGCCCCCTGGGATTATTCTGGACCCTGCATTACTTCAGTAGTTTTGCTTCAGTTGGCAGCTTTCAGAAATGTTACTGAGAGACCTGACAGTAAAACTTAATGTAAGCATCTAATGACTGGGATCCTGCAGTGATGTTGGGATCCCACTCAGGATGGCTAACTGGCATGATTTCATGCCTTTCCTGAATTGTTCCTGGGATATTTTCTTGGGTAACTTTTTCAGCAGCAGGAAGGATAGACTTGTGTTTAGGGAGAAATAGACGTTTCCTGGTCAAGCAGGACAGACGAGGATTTAGAGAGGTTCCTAGTTATTGGGTGAGCAGCTAAAGAAATTAAAAATCAGATGCTTTTGGTCTCTTTATTGTGCTAGGTAAAGTTAATTCACCCCAAAACAGAGAAGAATGAAGGAAGGGTGATCTTTTCTAGATCCTTTCTCCCTTTTATTTTGGTTTTCTTTGCTGTTGTTTTACCTAAAGAGGAAACAAGCTTAGAACATTTTAACTGAAGAGAAGGAGTTCAAGTAATATTGGAAGTGACCAGGGCTTAATTCTGGGTGGGTTTTCTACCCCAGATACAGAATCAGAGTCTATATGTCAATAAAATCCTTAGAGCACTACGAAGCCAAAGCAAAGGGAAAGAATCAAGAAGTTCATGACTTGAATAAAAGATTTCAAAGGGCAGCTTGGGAAGACAACACAAAGTATAATAATGAAATGTGCAAGGAACTGGAGTAGAAAAATCAAAAGGGATGAACTTGCTCAGCATTTAAGCTGAAGAAACTAAACAAAAATTTAAGCAGCAAGTTGCAATGCTTAAGGATGCTATGAGTGGAATATTAGATGATTCAGGAAGCATTAAAAGAAGATTGAAGGAGTATACAGAGTCATTGTACCAAAAAGAATTGGCTGACACAGAATAATTTCAAGAAATAACATATGACCAAAAGGTAATGGTGATGAAGGAGAAAGTATAGGCACCTCTGTAGGATTTGGGGGAAAAAATAAAGCCCCAGGAACTGATAGAATAAAAATTGACACATTACAACAAACAAATGTTGCCCTGGATGTGCTCACCAGGTTGTGCCAAGAAATCTGGAGGACAACTACCTGTCCAACTGATTGGAGGAGATCCATATTTAATCATATTCCAAAACAGGTGATCCAACAGAGTGTGGAAATTATCAAACAATATAAATATCACACACAAGCAAAACCCTGATGAAGATTTTCCAGAAATGACTGGAACAGTACATTGACAAAGAACTACCAGAAATACAAGCTGGGTTTAGAAGAGGTCATGGTACATTATTGCTGCTGTCAGATGGATCTTGGAAGAAAGCAAAGAGTACTAAAGGAATGTTTATCTGTGCTTCTTGACTATGCAAAGACATTTCACTGTGTGGATCATAACAAATTGTGGGTATCCTTGAGCAAAATGGGAATCCCAGAACACTTGATTGTGCTTATGCAAAACCGATGTCAGAAGAAACTCTGAAGATTGCACTGGAGCATAGAGAAGCTAAAGCACAAGGAAGAATTCAAGATACTAAAGAGCTGAACAGAAGATTCCAAAAGGCAGCTCAGAAAGACAAAGCAAAATATTACA
>NW_006400173.1:1088188-1089469 GCF_000299155.1 Elephantulus edwardii
CTGACATACTTTGGGCATGCTGCAAGGAGGGACAGGTCTTTGAAGAGGGACATCATGCTTAGGAGGGCGGAGGGATGGTGCAAGAGGGGAAGACCCTCTATGAGATGGATTGATTCAGTGACTGGGGCAATCGGAATGGGTGTGTCAGAGGCAGTGCAATTGGCACAGGATAGAGCAGGGTTTAGGGCTGTTGTACATGGGGTCGCTATGAGTCGCAAACGACTCGACGGCACATAACAATAGCTAACAACATTTTTTTACTGTCTACTATTTGTTCCTTGGTCACTCAATACACATTTCTCTAGCACAAAACTACGGGCAAAATATTGTTTGATACTGAAGAGAATTTAGGTATGCATGGGACAACTTGTTTCTATTCAACTTCGTTAAAAATTTATGAATACCAAACGGGAAGACTAACTCAAGGGCTCAATCTTGAAAAAATTCAAATGACAATATATTCTTCTGAGATACTCGTTTAAGAGTCATCTTTAATGTCATAACCATTTTATATCAAGTGTGTAATTTTGAAAATGGAGAAGCTGAGGTCTTACATGATGAATCTGGGGTGAATCATGAAATCAACAATTCTATGATGAATCAACCATTCTAGGTTGAATCATGAAACTAATAACAGCTCTTGATAGATGGGTGTGGGTCTCTAAGCATCATTCTCATTTCACTGTGAACCACAGTAAAATAAATAATCATATAGAAATTCTACAAGATTCTCTTGTAATTTGATTATCTTTGTAAGCTAAATTGTTGTTATTATTGTTGTTGTCAGATGTCACTGAGTAAATTTCAACTCATAGTAGCCCTGTGAACTTCAGATTTGAAACTTGCCTAATACTGCACCATCCTCATGATCCCGTGTGCTTGAGCCCATTGTTAAAGGCACTCTGTCAGTCCATCTTGTTGAGGATCTTCCTCTCTTTCTCTGACTATTCACTTTTCCTGGCATAATGTCTTTTTCATTTTGTCTTGACAACAAGCTGGAAGTATGTAAGACAAAGTTTCACCATCATTTACTCCAAGGAAAACCCTGGTTTCCCTTACTTCAAGAGAGACTTTAAAAAAAAAAAGAAGTTGTGTTGGTTTGTTTACAAAGTTCATAAACATTGTGTTTCACACTGTTCTTAATTCATACTGTGTTTCATATAATCATGCTCAGGCATTATGTGGTTGTTTCTTTTTTTTTTTGGTACATTCACACGATGGATTGCTATGTAGGACTAAAGCACAGCTAATTTTTTTAAATTTTTTTTTTTTATTTCAATG
>NW_006400173.1:1090408-1096622 GCF_000299155.1 Elephantulus edwardii
AGATAGGACACATCCCTGGCGTACACCCTTCCCAATTTTGAACCATGCAGTGTTGCCCTGCTCTGTTCTGACGACTGCCTCTTGGTTCAATTAATCACCCATGCCCATCATTACTCTGTAATTTCAGGTCCTCACCAGATCTTTCTTATTTCCTTTACCCCCTCCCTTCACCCACCAAAGTGTGCAACCATTTGATTTCCCCTCTACCCATCCTCACCCCTATGCACCCACTCATTCTTTTCTTGTGTCCCCATACATGTTTTATTATCTTTCTATTTTTACAATAATGCTCTTAAGCAGTATTTGTCCTTATGAGACTGTCAGTTCACTCAGCATAATGCTCTCCAATCTCTCTCAAGTTATGCAGTATTTTTCAAAATCATTGCTCCTGAGTGCTGCATAGTATTCCATTGTGTGAAAGTACCATAATTTCTCAGTCTATTCAGGTATGTCTGGACATTTGGGCTGTTTCCATGTCCTTGCAATAGTGAGTAATGCTGCTGTGAACATTGGTGTGCAAATCTCCATTTGTGTCTCAGTTATAATTTTGGGGGTAATTTCTAGTAGTGGAATATATGGGTCATCTGGAGTTTCTATGTTCCCTTTTTTCAAGGAAAAGCCAAACTATTTTCCAGAGTGTTTTTACAATCCATTTAAAAATCCCACCAACAGTGTATGAGAGTTTCAACCTCTCCACGTCCTCTCTAGCATTTATTACTTGTTGCTCTACTAAACTCTCACACTGCTACTGGGGTGAGATGGTATCCTCACTGTGGTTTTGTTTTTCATCTCTCCTATTGTCAATGATTTTGAGAATTTCTTCATGTGTCTGTTGGCCATTGGGATATCTTTCTCTGTGAAATCCAAGACAGACTTTTTGTTGTTTTGGCAGTATTCAGTACTTTTATCCAACATCACAACTCAAAGGCATTGATTTTTCTTCTGTTATATTTATTCTTAGCCTCATTTTCAGATTCATAAGATGCAACTGAAAAATATTATGGCTTGAATCAGGTCTACCTTAGTCTTTAAATGGTCATCCTTGCTTATTAGCACTTTGGAGAGGTCCCTGAAAATTAATTTTCTCAGTGTAACAAGTCTTTTGATTTCTTCACTCTTCTTACTATGGATGCTGAGTGCAGATCCAAGGAAAAGAGACTCGTTAATGGCTTCTGTCTTTTCTCCATCTATTATAATGTTGCCTATTGATTGAGTGGTGAGAATTTTTGTTTTCTTTATCTTGAGATGTAATTTATATTGAAAGCTTTCCTGTGACCTGGCTCACATCTCAGACATCTCACCACTCAGACAAACAGAAACTCTAACCTGACTAGGCACTCCAACTCCAGTCTTCTATTGGACTGGTAGATACACTTTCCTAAGCTAGGAAAATTCTTTATTTCCTCAAACATGCATGCTTGTTTTATGTTATTTGAATTCTTGGTTGTTTTATGGTTTGTTCTTATGTGTGCATGACTTATCTTTCATTTTGCTGCATTAATGAGTAACATGTGTCTTGCTGTATATATATGGACTTGCTTTTCATAGTTTGTTCGTATGAGCATAGCACTTGTCTGACAGTTTGCTATACTGCACTGACTTGCAAGAGACTATGATGTTGGACGTTATGCCACTGGTATTTAAAATATCAGCAGGGTCACCCATAGTTCTCGGGTTTCTGTGAAGCCAACAGACTAAGATGCAGAATTGACATTCCACTCTTGAAACAAGAGGCCTTTAAAGCATCTTTGCAGAAGAATAGCATAGGAACATTGTTAAATATACTACCGAAATAGAGCCACTCATATCAGAAGGCAACTAAAAATGAGGAGAAACAATTGTAAGTCAAGGTGGTCTAAAGACAGACTTATTCTTTCTGTTCATCATTTTTCCATGTTCTCATCTTTTTAAAAATAAATTATTATGGGAGGCCACTATATGTAATTCATTGAACATTTTGCTCTAAACCATGAACTAATGCAGAAATGTGTCGCTTTAAAACATTGAATGAGAGAAGAAAACAGGGAGGGATAAAAATACTCAGCAATTTTGGAATAAATTTCACATGAATCTGGTTTTAGAATTAATATTTTAAGGGATAATAAGCCTTTCTAAGGATCTTCAGAGTCCATTAGCTAGGGTAGAATAAAGGCAACAACTCAACTCATTGCCATCAAATTGGAACTGACTCAGAGCTGACACTTCAGTGGCTTTCCAGGGCTATATATATAGATACCATCTACTACAGAGCCATTGGTAGATTTGAACCACCAGAAAGGTGTGGCCTTTGAGTTAGTAGTGTAACTCTGGTGTATTCCACCAGAGCTCACTCAACCACAGTTGTTAAGAACTGGGAAAAAAATCCATTTAACACTACTGCAAGAAATAGTAAGATATATAACTAACTGGGAAAATGTTCTCTGTTCTTGGACAGAAATACTGAACATTGTTAAAATGACAACCCTACTGAATGCAATCATAATACAGTTACCACAATCATTCTACAGGGAGATAGAAAAGGCAATTTCCAGTGTCATTTGGAAAGTAAAGAGAACTAAAATAAGCAAAACTCTTCTGAAAAACCAAAAGGAAGTAGGAGGCATCTCTTTCCCTGATTTCAAAACCTACTACACAACTGTAGTAGTTCATACTTCATGATAGTACTGGCACAATAACAGACACATAGAGCAATGGAATAGAATCAAGAACCAAGAAATCAAAACATCTACATGTTAATGTTGTTGTTGTTGTAATGTGCCATTGAGTCACTTGCAACTCATAGTGACCCAATGTACAAGAGCCCTAAATGCCGCTCTATCCTGTGCCAACCTCGCCGTCTCAGACACACTCATTTCCACCACTCCACTCACAGAATAAATTCATCTCATTGAGGGTCTTCCTCTCCTGTGCCATCCCTCTACCCTCCCAAACATGGTGTCCCTCTCCAAGGACCAGTTCCTCCTTGCAACATGCCCAAAATATGTCAGACGAAGCTTCAGAATCCTTGACTCCAGGGAACATTCTGACTTCACCCTCTCCAGGACAAATCTGTTTGTTCTAGCAGTCCATGGTATATTCAGCACTCTTCTCCAGCACCACAGCTCAGAGGCATCAATTCTCTATCATCCCTATTCACTGTCCAACTCTATGATGCATAGCACATAATTGGGAAGGCTATAGCCTGGATAAGACGCACCTTAGTCTCTACCCTGACATTGTTGCTTTTCAGTACTCTTGAGAGGTCCCTCACAGCTGACTTTCCCTATGCAATTTGTCTCCTGATTTCCTGGCTGCTGTTACCAAGAGTGTTGTCTGTGGAGCCAAGTAAACTAAAACTGTTCACTATCTCAATCTCTTCACCATCCATACTGATGCTGCCTATTGGCCCAGTGGTGAGAATCTTTGTTTTCTTGTTATTGAGCTTCAATCCATATTGAAGACTGCAGGCCTTGACCCTCTGCAGCAAGCACTTCAGGTCCTCCTCAATTTCAGCAAGCAGGGTTGTGTCATCTGCATAACACAGATTGTTAATAGATCTTCCACCAATCCTGATGCCACAATTCTCCTCATAGAGCCCAGCCTCTCGGATAATCTGCTCTGCATACAGGTTGAAAAGGTATGGAGATAGGACACATCCCTTGCATACACTTTTCCCAATTTTGAACCATGCGGTGTTTCCTTGGTCTGTTCTGAAGACTGCCTCTTGGTCCAAGTATAGGTTTCACATTAGCACAATCAAGTGTTCTGGGATTCCCATTCTTCTCAGAGTCAGCCATAGCTTGTTGTGATCCACACAGTCAAAAGCCTTTGCATAGTCAATAAAACACAGATAGACATTATTCTGGTATTCTCTGCTTTCTGTACAGATCCATCTAACATTAGCTATAATATCCCTAATACCACGAACTTTTCTAAATCCAGCCTGCACATCGGGCAGTTCTCTGTTGACATATTGTTACAAACATTTTGGATCATGATATTGTTCAATGATTTCCACACTCTGTTGGGGCACCTTTCCTTGGAATGGGAACAAATATCTATCTCTTCCAGTCAGTTGGCCAGCTGGCTGTCCTCCAGATTTCCTGGCACAACTTAGTGAGTACATCCAGGGCAGCTCTTTTTGTTGAAATTAATCAATTGGTATGCTTTCAACTCCTGGAGCCTTGTTTTCTGCCAATTCCTTCATAGCAACTTGAACTTCCTCCTTCATCACCATAGGCTCTTGCTCATATGTTTGTTATTTCGTTAAATTCTTCTGTGTCAGTCAATTCCTTCTGATACAGTGATTCTGTGTACTCCTTCCATCTTCTTTTGATACTTCCTGGATCATTCAGCATTCTACCCAAACTATCTTTAAGTATTGCCACTCGTGGCTTGAATTTGTTTTCCAACTCCTTCAGCTTAAGAAATGCTAAGCGAGTCCAGCCCTTTTGATTTTCTGACTCCAGCTCTCTGCACATTTCATTATAGTATCTTGCTTTGTCATCCTGGGTTGCCTTTTGAAATTTTCTGTTCAGCTCTTTGATTTCTTGATTTCTTCCTTTAGCTTTCTCTTCTCAGCACTCTAATACAATACTCAGATTCTCAAATGATATTCATCTTGGTATTTTCTTCTTCAGCCTTTGTAATGATCATTTGCATTCTTCATGGATGATTTTCTTGATATCCTCCCAGAGCTGTCCCACTCGAATTTCAAAATCATCTCAGGAACAGGTTTGATGTCTTGAGCACATGTACATACAGTCCATTAATATTTGACAAAGTTAAAAAAACCTCATTCATTCTCATTAACAAATGGTGCTGGCAAACTGGACATCTAGCTGGACAATGACTAGGGATGATAGAAGGAGAGTTGATGCCTTTGAGCTGTGGTGCTGGAGAAGAGTATTGAATATGCCATGGACTGTTAGGAGAACAAACAAGTACGTCCTGGAGAGGGTGAAGCCAGGATGCTCCTTGGAGGCAAGGATTCTGAAGCTTCGTCTGACGTACTTTGGACAGGTTGCAAGGCGGGATCAATCCTTGGCAAGGAAGGTCATGCTTGGGAAGGTGGAGGGACAGCACAGGAGAGGAAGACCATGGATGAAATGGATTGATTCAGTCATTGGCATAATGGGGATAGGTGTGTCAGAGATAATAAGATTGGCAAGGGATAGAGTACAGTTTAGGGCTGTTGTACATAGGGTCGCTATAAGTGTCAGGTGACTCGACGGTACATAACAACAACACCTGGACAATACTGAAACAGCATACACATCTCACATCACACACAAAAACCAACTCAAAGCATATCAGAGACAAAGGGGTAAAATCCACAAATATAAATATCAGAGGCAAAATGGAAGAAAATTAGAAGCCTCAGCCTATTGCATAAATAGGCTTGGAAGAAGAAAAAAAAAGTTCAACCAGGAGACAATAAAATTGACAAATGAGACCTTCTCCTCATGTGCATCAAAAACCTTCTCCAATAGATTGAAAAGAAAGCCCACAGACTGGGGGAAAAATACTTATCAAATGGCATTTAAGACAAGGGTTTGAAAATTAATACTCACAGAATATTACAGAATCTCCACAAGAAAAAAGACTGATAACCCATTCACAAAATGGGCAACAGACATGAAAAGACTCTTCACAAAGGAGAACATGTGAATGGCTAACAAACACATGAAGAAATATTCAAAATCACTAGTATCAGAGAGATCCAAATCAAAATAACACTGAGATACCATCTCAACCCAGCAGCAGTAGCAAAATAGAACAGCACAACAAACAAATGTTAGATAAGATGTGGAGAGATTAGAACACTTATGCACTGCTGGTTGTGTTGTTGTTGTTATGTGCCATCGAGTCGCTTGCACAACAGCCCTAAACTCTGCTCTGTCTTGTGCCAATCGCACTACCTCCGACACTCCCATCTCGATAACCCAGTCACTGAATCAATCCACCTCATAGAGGGCCTTCCCCTCCTGCGCCGTCCCTCCACCTTCCCCAGCATGTTGTCCTTCTCCTAGGACCGGTCTCTTCTTACATGTCCAAAGTATGTTAGACAGAGCCTCAGAATCCTTGCCTCCAAAGAGCCACCCAGTTTAACCCTTTCCAGGATGAATCTGTTTGTTTTCCCAGCAGTCCATGGTACTCTCAATACTCTTCTCCAGCACCACAGCTCAAAGGCATCAATTCTCCTTCTGTCTTCCTTGGTCATTGTCCAACTCTC
>NW_006400173.1:1097029-1111450 GCF_000299155.1 Elephantulus edwardii
GCTTCAGGTCCTCCTCAGTTTCAGCAAGCAGGGTTGTGTCATCTGCATAACGCAGATTGTTGATAGACCTTCCACCAATCTTGACCCCACATTTCTCCTCATAGAGCCCAGCCTCCCGGATGATCTGTTCTGCATAAAGGTTGAAAAATTATGGAGATAGGATGCATCCCTGGTGTACGCCCTTCCCAATTTTGAACCATGCAGTGCTGGTAGGATTGTAAAATGGTATAACAACTATGGAAGGCAGTTGGACATTTCTTTAAAAAACTGAACATAGAAATCCTATATGATCTGGCTATTCCACTGTTAGGAATATATAGCAATGAAATCAGAACTGACACAGTAATGATCATATATGTACACCCATGTTCATAGCAGCATTCACTCACAATTGCAAAAAAAAATGGAAACAGCTCAAAGGTCTACAAAAGAATGGATGGGAGAAATTGTGGTACATTCACATAATGGAATACTATGCAGTACTAAGGAAGAACAATTTCATAAAATACTGTATAACTTGAGAGAGAGTAGATATCATTATGTTGAGTGATGAATTTCAGTCACATAAGGACAAATACTGCATAAGGCCACTATTGTGAAAATAGAAGGATAAATATGTCAGATATGTATAAATATTCAAACGGAGAAAATAGAGACAGAAAAAGGGGAAGGTGGGGGGGGAACATATTTGGAATACCAGAGATTAAGTGGGTGGAAGGGGTTTAAGGAATGCAAAAAGTTCAGTGGGGACTTGAATAGATTTGTTGTTCTTCTTAGATGCTATTGAGTCAAGTACGACTCACAGCGACCCTATGAATAAAAGATATGAACCCAATCCGGTCCTGCGCCATCCTAAAATTTCCTGACACACAAGAGCCCATTGTAGCAGTAACCATGTGAATTCACCTGGTTGAAGGTCCCTTCCCAGCATCATGTCCCTCTTCAAGGAACAGCACCTCCGAGCAATATGTCCAAAGTCTGTGAGGTGAAGCCTCATCATTCTTGTCTCCAAAGAGCATTATGGCTGCACCCTCTCCAAGACGCATCTGTTCGTTCTCTTGGCTGTCCATGGGATATTCAGTGCTCTTCTACAACCACAGCTCAAAGGTCTCAATTCTTTTTCCATCATCCTTATTGATCGTCCAGCTCTCAGATGTATAGCTAGTAATCAGAAACACCATGGCCTAAATCAGATGCACCTTAGTCCTCAAACTGACATCACTATACCTCAATAATTTGGAAATGTCCATAACTGAAGGTTTTCCCAGTGAAATGTGTCTCCTTATTTCCTGACTTCTTGTACCACGGGTGTTAATTGTGGATCCAAGAAAGATGAAGTTGTTGACAGTTTCAATCTCCTCTCCATCCCTCATGACACTGTCTATTGGTCCAGTGGTAAGAATCTTTGGGTTTGTTTTTCTGTTTTATCTTGAAACACAATCCGTATTGAAGGCTACATTCCTGGAACTTTTGCAACAAGTGCTTCAAGTCGTCCTCACTGTCAGCAAGTAAGGTTGTGTCATCTGCATAACACAGGTTATTGATGAGTCTCCCTCCAATCCTGATGCTACTTTCCTCTTCATAGAGTCCAGCTTCTTGGATAAGTTGCTCAGCATATAAATTGAACAGGTATGGAGATAGAATACAACCTTGATGCACTCCCTTCCCAATTGAAACCATGCAGTGCTCCCCTGTTCTGTTCACACAACAGTCTCCTGATTCAGGTATAGGTTCCTCATGAGCACAATCAAGTGCTCTGGGATTCCCATTCTTCTCAATGTCAGTCACAAATTACCATGATCCACACAATCAAATGCCTTTGCATAGTCAAGAAAACACAAATATACATTCTTCTGGTGTTCCTTACTTTCAGCCAGGATCCATCTGACATCAGCAATTATATCCCTGGTGCCATGGCATCTTCTAAATCCTGCTTGAACGTCTGGCTATTCTCTACTTATGTACTGTTACAACTAGTTTTTAATGATCTTCAGCAGTATTTTGTTTTCATGTGACATCAATGATATTGTTCAATAATTTCCACATTCAGTTGGATCACCATTCTTGGGAATGGGAACAAATATGGAGCTCATCCAATCTGTTGACCCAACAGTAGTCCTCCAAATTTCCTGGCATAGACTAGTGAGTGCATCCAAGGCTGCATCTTTAATTAAAAGAAGACAATTGATATCCTATCGATTCCTGTGACCTTATTTTTTTTGTCAGTGCCTTAAATGCAGCTTCCACTTCCTCTTTCATTATCATTGGCTCCTGTTCATATGGTACTTCCTGAAATTTTTCAGTGTCAATCAATTCTTTCTTGTACAATGACTCTGTGTATTTCCCTCCATCTTCTTTTCATGCATTCTGGGTCATTCAGCATATTGCCCATAGCATCTCTCAATATTGCAGCACAAAGCTTAAATTTGTTTTTTCAGATTTGTTTTTCAGTTCTTTCAGCTTAAGAAATGCAGAGCGAGTTTTTCCCTTTTCTTCTCAATTCTAGCTCTCTGCACATACCATTATGATGCATTGTTTTGTCCTCCAGAGCTGCCCTTTGAAATCATCTGTTCAGTTCTTTCAACTGACATATTTTCCTTTAGATTTTTATTGAATAGTGTAATGGTAATTAATTATATAAAATATATAAGGATGATTATATAAAATGTAAAGTGCATGCAATCTGAAGAGGACAAAATTGATGAATGGAACCTTCTAAAGATTAAATCTCTGTGATCACCAAAACCTTTTCCCCAAGAGGGTGAAAAGAAAACTTAGTGACTAGGAACAAACATTTGGCAATACACTCACAAACATCTCAGTTTTATAACAAGTTTACAAAATCCTCCTGAGTCTACAAAAGAAAAAGGTTGATAATCCAATTAAAAAATAGGCAAAAGACATGGATAAACTTTTTACAAAGGAAGACATTCAGATGGCCAACAGAAACATGAATAAATGTGCTAAATCACTGGCAATGAGAGAGAGGCAAATCAAAACCACAATGAGATACCACCTTACTGCAGTCACAGTGGCAAAATTTAGCAGGGTGGCACAAACTAAATGTTGGCGAGGATGTAGTGAAATAGGAACTCTTATACATTGTTGGTGGGATTTTAAAATGGTAAAAACACTCTGGAAGGCAATTTGCTGTTTCCTAAAAAAGCTGAACCTAGAAATTTCATATGACCCAGCTATTAGAATATACCCCAAGAAAATAAGAACTGAGGCACAAACTTGTAAATCAATGTTCATAGCAGCTTTATTCACCATAGCAAGAACATGGAAACAGCCCAAAAGTAACTATAAGCAAATGGATTGAGAAATTATAATACATTCACACAATGGAATACTACACAGCACACAGGAGCAATGCTTTTGTAAATACCACCTAACTTGGGAGGGACTGGAGAGCATTATGCTAACTAACTCAGGCACATAAGGACAAATACTATATAGGACTATTATTGTAGAATGTGTATGAGGATCCAAGGGGGAAGGGGGGAGAAGGGAGGTGACGATGTGTGGGGGAATCGGAAGGAAGGGGGGAAAAAGTATCATTACTATGTCAGAAAAAAAAACCTGTAAGGTGCATGAATGAAAAACAAAGTATATGAATGATTGGACAAAACTCAAAATACATGTGCAAATCATAATGTAGATGAATTATTTATTATATGAAAACCAATTAAAAAGGAAAAAAATAGCTGAATATAGAAATCTCATGTGACCCAGCTATTACACTGTTAGAAATGTACAACCAAGACACAAAAAGACACACATAGGGAAGCCACTGTGTGTCATCAGAAGCCTCCATGCATCATCAGAAGCCATAGATATGTTCCAGTCAATTAACTAGGTAATTTGGGGTGGGGGGAACTGCAGTCTAGCTTGACCATGGGGGATCCCTTAGCTCAAGCAACAGGGAGGATCTGGACATCGCAAGGGAGGTGAGAAGCCACTTCTGGAGGGAACAACAGGCTTGCTCCTCTATCATTAAGGTACTTTCGATTAAACACTGCTGTCTAGCTTGACCACACAGGACCCCGTAAGCTCAAGCAACAGGGAGGATCTCAGCACTTCGAGGGAGGCAAAAAGCCACTTCCAGAGGGAACAACAGGCTTCCTCCTATACTATTAAGGTACTTTGGGTTAAATATTGCTGTCTAGCAGGAGTGGTATCCACTTTCTAAACAACATGCCTCTGGAAACTCTATGAACTTCGATAAATGTCAATAGCTATGCCTTTTGTTCATAAGGTTGCTTTGAAGGCAATCATCAACAATAACAACCTTGAAACTGCTGGACCCCTTAAACTTAAGCAACAAGGATGACCTGGACACCTCGATGGAGGTGAGAAACCACTTCCTGATGGAACAACAGGCTTCTTCCTATATCATTATGGTACTTTGGGGGGGGGGGACATGTTGTCTAGCTTCACTACACAGGACCCCATATGCTCAAGCAATAGAGATGACCTGGGCACCCCGTGGGATGCAAGAAACCACTTTCAGAGGGAACAACAGGCTTCTTCCTCTGTCATTAAGGTACTTCAGGGCAGGGAAAGCAAAACAAACCTCTTGACTAGCTTAACCCAAGGAAGCTCTGATGGCCTTGTGGCAAGAAGCTGCACTGCAATCCTGAAGGCACGCCATTTGAGGCCACCAGGTGCCACCTCCCATTAGATTAACTCATTCTGAAAACCAGTCAGAGGGTCTGCTATGTGTCAGTTCCAAATCCATGGTACACAGCAACAACAACAGCTTGACCCAGTGGGACCCCTTAAGCTCAAGCACAGGGAGGTGAGAAGCCACTTCCAGAGGGAACAACAGGCTACCTTCTCTGTCATTAAGGTACTTTGAGGGGAAAAAACCCATCTTGTAGCTTGGCCATGCAGGACCCCTTATGCTCAAGCAGCAGGGAGGACTTGAGCACCTCGAGGGATGCAAGAAGCCACTTCCAGAGGAAATAACAAGTTTCTGTCTCTATCATTAAGGTACTTTGGGAGAAAACTGCTGTATAGCTTGATCATGCAAACCCCTTAACCTCAAGCAACAGGGAGGACCTGGGCACCTCAAAAGAGGCAGAAAGCCACTTCCAAAGGAAACAATAAGTTTCCTCTGTCATTAAGATTGTTGTTGTTGTTATGTGTCATTGAGTTGTTTGCAATTCATAGCAACATTATGTACAACAACCCTAAGCTTTATCCTGTGATTATATCCCTGTCCCCAACACACCTACCCACATTACACCAGTCAATGAATCAATCCATCTTATCAAGGGTCGTCCTCTACTTCTTGGTTCCTCCAGCCTTCCAAGCACGACATCCCTCTCCAAGAACTGCTCTCTCCTTGCAACATGTCCAAAGTATGCCAGGTGAAGGTTCCAATTCTTTGCCTCCAAGGAGCATCCTGGTTTCACCCTCTTCAGTATAAAAATGTTTATTCTCCTAACAGTATATGGTATATTTCATACTCTTCTCCAATACCATAGCTCAAAGCCATCAATTCTCCTTGTATTATTCTTAGTCATTGTCCAACTCTCTGATGCACAGCAAGTGACTGCAAAAACCATGACCTTTATCAGGTGTACAATAGTCTGATATTGTTGCTACCTTCAGTACTTTTGAGAGCTCTCTGACAGTGGACTTTCCCAATGCAATATGTCTTTTAATTACCTGACTGCTGGTGTCAAGAGAGTTGATTGTAGAGGCAAGGAAACTAAAGCTGTTAACAATCTCAATCTCTTCACCATCTATCATGATGCTGCCAATCAGCTCAGTGGTGAAAATGTTTATTTTCCTGATATTGAGCTTCAATTCACATTGAAGGCTGCAGACCTTGACCTTCCACAGCGAGCACTTCAGGTTCTCCTCAGTTTCCGCAAGCAGGGTTGTGTCATCTGCAAAATGCAGATTGTTGATGAGTCTTCCTCCAATACTGAAACCACATTTCTCCTCATACAGCCTGAAGAGTTTGTTCTGGGGAAAAAAACAGTTGTCTAATTTGATCACATGGGAGCCATTAAGCTCAAGCAACAGGGAGGATTTGGGCACCTCGAGGGAGGTTAGAAGCCACTTCTAGAGGGAGCAACAAGCTTCTTCCTCTGTCATTAAGGTACTTTGGGGTGGGGAGGAACAGCTTTCTAGCTTGAGCATGTGGGACCTCTTAAGCTCAAGCAACAGGGAGTACCTCAAGAGAGGTGAGAAGCCACTTCCAAAGGGAACAACAGGCTTCCTCCTCTGTCATAAAGGTACTTGGGGGGGGCAAAAAAAATAGCTGAAGCTCAAGCTACAAAGAGGACCTGGGTACTTCCAGGGAGGCAAGAAGTCACTTCCAAATGGAACAACAAGCTTCCTCTTCTGTCATTAAGGCACTTTAGGGGGAAAAACAGCTATCTAGCTTGACCATGTGGGATCCCTTAAGCTTGAGTAACAGGAAGAATCTGGGCACCTAGAGGGAGGTGAGAAGAGGAGCTGGGTACATCGAGGGAGGCAAGAAGCCACTTCCAGAGGGAACAACAGGCTTCCTCCTCTGTCATTAAAGTACTTTGGGCGGGAAAACAGCTGTTAGGCCCTCAGCCATGCAGGTCTCAGCCAAGAAGGGAGCACAAGAAGGGTGCTTTATGAAACATTGTTATATCCTTGGGTTATTTTATGGTTACAATAGCCTAATGTCTACTAAGAAAAGACTCCCATGATGTTAAGAAAGCAGAAATTCACATCAGCCATCATGAAAAAAAAACAAAATAATTCTTGTCCTAAAAAAGCAGACCCAATGAATACCCCAAATAGAGAAAACCAGAAGGGCTATGCTAATGTAGATTTATTTGATCAGCTACAGAAAAAGATAGTAATGTGGGGAAAAGCAATGCAAGTCAATAAGAGAGTGAATACCTCAGAGACAATAGGCCAGAAGAAATATATGAATGAAGAGAAACTTAAAAATCTATGGACAAAAGTGCAAAAGGTGGAATAAAAAAATTGATAGAATAAACAAAGAGGTACAAGAAATTAAAAAATCATCAAAAGACAAGAGAGGGTACAGCCAACACAGTACAGGAAATAACAGAAAAGCATAAAATTTCAATCCAGAATATTAAGAATAAAATGGCATAAGTGTCTGACATGCTGGGGGCAGGGGGAAGAACTGAAGAGATGGAACAGGGGGTCAGTGAGCTTGAAGACATAGCTTCACTAGAAACATACTAGAAGAAAAATCAGAGATGTGGCATAAAGAAGATGAAGAAAATATTAGAATCATGTGGAATGACATCATACAGAATAACATACATATAATTGGAATTTCAGAAAAAGGTAGTGACGGGGAAATCACTGAGAAGATTGTGAAAGAAAACTTCCCAGGTATTTTGAAGAATGGGGAAATCCACATTCAAGAAGCACAAAAAATGCCAAATAGACTAGACCCAAAAAGAAAAACATCAAGATATATCATAGTCAACTCCTCCAAATTAAAAGATAAGGATAGAATTCTAAAAGTAGCATGAAAAAAAAACCCAAAGCATTAATTGCAAAGGTGAAACAGCTTAAATTCTGCTTTTTCAACAGAAACAATGCTAACTAGAAAGGAATGGGATGTCATATACAAAAAGTTGAAAGATAACAATTGCCAGCCAAGGATTGTATATCCAGCTAGGCTTGCAGAAAAGAACAGCCTTAAGGAATTTGTGAAAGCAAGACCAAAACTACTCTATATTTTAAGTGAGGTTCTGCACACAGAGACACCAAAGGAAAATGCATGGACCACAGTAACCAGAAACAACAGAAAAAGAAACACGGCAGTATAATCACATTTAATGTGAATGGACTAAATGCACCAATTAAAAGAAAAAGAGTAGCAGAATGACAGAATGAATTTTAAAAAAAAAACAACACCAAATCCAAAGTCCATCAATATGTTGCCTGCAGGAGACATATCACAAAATGAAGTGAAAGTAAAACAGCTATGAGATATCATCTCACCCCAGTCAGAATAGCCAAATTTAACAGAACAGCAAGGAACAAATGCTGGAGAGGTTGTGGAGAAATTGATACCCTTATTCACTTTTGGTGGAAGTGTAAAATGGTGCAACCACTGTGGAAGGCGGTATGGCGCTTTCTCAAAAAGTTGCAAATAGAGATACCATTTGACCCAGCAATTCCACTACTGGCAATATACCACAAAGAGACCATAACTGACATACAAGCAGATATATGCACACCAATGTTTATCATGGCTTTGTTCACAATAGCTAGGAGTTGGAAACAACCTATGTGACCATCAACAAATGAATCGATAGAGAAGCTGTGGTATATTCACACAATGGAATACTATGCTGCATTGAAAAACAAGGAACTCATGCAATATTTTTCAGAATGGGTGACCCTGGAGGACATTATGCTGAGTGAAGTATCTCAGTCACAAAAGGACAAATACTGCATGGTGTCACTGTTGTAAAACAGGACTGACCTAGGGGTTGGGGGGAGACTGAGAAAGATGGGTTCAATAATGTACACTGCATTAAAACAGATGAGGGAGAAAACTGTTTAAAAAGGATATGTGATTGGGTATTTTAGCCATGACAGGTGTCTAGAGCGAAGGCTACATGGTGGAGTGGACCTGGGGGAGGGTTTGTAAAACAATGAAAGAAGTTTTGTTTTAATTTTACAAGAGGGTAGTGTACTAGGGGAGAGGGTTGGAAGGGGAGAAAAGTGCAACAATGAATGAGTGGAAATCCAAAGTCTCTGTAAATTTTCACTGATATTAATAATAAATTTTAAAAAATTTGCAATCAATGAAATAAAAAATAAAAAAATGAAGTGAAAGACAGACTCAAAATTACAGGCTGGGGGTTATATATATCTCAAGCAAATAGTAACTCAAAAAGCAGGAGTGGCAATTCTAATCTCGATAAAATAGATTTCAGAATGAAAACCATCATCAAAGATAAAGAAGGGCATTACATACTGATTAGAGGAACAATAGATCAAGAAGACGTTAGTCAACATTTATGCAGAGAATGATAAACCTGCAAAATACATAAAACAACTGCTAACCGAATTGAAGAGAGAACTAGACAGCACCACAGAGTAGTAGGAGATTTCAACACAACACTATCACCAAAAGATGTTGCTGTTGTTGTTGTTGTCGTCGTTAAGTGCTGTTGAGTCATAGGCGATTCATAGCGACCCTATAAACAAAAGTTCTCAACACTTGTTTGACTTTCATCCTTTCTCCAGGTACATAGCGTTTCTGGAGGAAAGCTATTACGGAAGTGAATGCCACTCCTTCTTCCAACCTAGTTTTTATCAGGGAACGCCACCAAACACTGTCTGCCATGGGTAACCATTAACACATTTGACACATCAGTGTCACAGTGTTCAGCTTCACAGCACCCACAAGTTACCTCTGTACAGCAAGTGGACACACCAGGGCTATACGACCTAAAATAATGTTTGAGCAAAAACAATGAAAAACAGGCCCAAAAGCCACAGGCCTGAGGGCTCTACAGTATTTTACCATTCCAGCACACCCAAATGCTGGCAACCTCTGGGCTAGAGGGCCTCAGTTCATCTGGCAAGTCCTCTCTGCCGACACCCATTTGTGACAATAAGAAAGCCACAAGAGGCTGAGCATTCCATCCTGGCCTCTCTTCCAGAAGCCAGAGCCCCCTCCAGCTGACACTAAGACTTCCAAGATACATGTCCTGATTCTGTAGGGGTGGCTCAACATTTCTGTATTTTACCATTCCAGCACGCCCAAATGCTGGAAACCTCTGGGCCAAAAAAATATGACAACGAAAAAGGAACTCAGCAAAGATGCAGATGATCTAAATTATACAATCTGCCAATTCAACCTTGTGGATGATTTCAGGGTACTGCACCCAATTAAAGCTCAATTCACTTTCTTCTCAAGTGCACATGGTACATTCTCCAGAATCAATCATGTATTAGGACACAAAGTCTCAACAAATTAAAAAATATTGAAAGAATTGAAAGTATTTTCTAGGACCACAATGCCATAAAACTAGAAATTACTCACAGGAGAGTAAAGCTTACAAAACCACACATGTGGAAACTAAATAACTCTTTGCTAGAACATGATTGTGTCTTAAAAGAAATGAAGAATGAAATTAAAAAGTTCCTTGAAACAAATGATAATGAAAACACAACTTACCCAAACCTCTGCACCACAGCTAAAGCAGTCCTTAGGGAGCAGTTCTCAATAATAGGCACACGCATAAAAAAGGGGGGAAACTGGAAATTATAAAAATTAGGGCAGAAATAAATGAAATGGAAAACAGAAAAACAATTGAAACCATCAACAAAATAAGAGTTGGTTCTTCAAAAAGGTCAATAAAATCAACAAACCACTAGGAAAACTAATAAAGGAAAAGGAGAAAAAGACATAAATAATCCAAATGAAAGATGAAACGGGTGATTTCACAACAGAACCAACTAAAATAAAAAGGCTAACAATGGAATATTATTAAAAACTTTACTCAAACATATATGAAAACCTAGAGGAAATGGACAAGTATTTAGAAATTTACAACCTACCTAAATTGACACAAACCAAAATTGAATACCTGAACACTACAAAAAAGTAACTGAATATTACAAAAGAAGAAATACAAAAGGTAAGAAAAAAATCACCTGCCTAAAAAAGCCCTGGACCAGATAGTTTTACAAATGAATTGTATCAAACATTCAGAGAAGAACTTTCACCAATTCTACATAAACTATTTCAGAAAATAGAAGATGGCATTCTCCCAGACTTACTCTGTGAAGCAAACATATCCTTGATGCCAAAGCCAGGTAAAGACACCAACAAAATAGAAAATTAAAGGCCAATATCACTCATGAACCTAGATGCAAAAAAACCTGAATAACATCCTGGCCAATAGAATCTAATGGTAGTGTTGTCGTTAAGGGTCATAGAGTCAAAGACAACTCATAGCAACCATGTAAACAAAAGACCTAAACACTAGTATAAATTTCATCGTTTCTCCAAGTTCATACTGTTTCCAGAGGCAAGCTTTTTCAGACGTGGATGTCATTTCTGCTTCCAAGCTTGTTTTAATCAGGGAGCTCCACAAAACACTATCCACAATGGGCAACCATTATTGCATTTGACACATCAGTGTCACAGTGTTCAGCAACATAGCAACCATGAGTTGCCTCAGTACAGCAAAAGGACAGACCAGTGTTATGTCACTTAGAAGAATGTTTGACCAAAAACAATTAAAATGAGGCCTGAGGGCCAAAGACTAAAGTCAACCACCTTTGGCTTGGTAGCATAATTTTCTATCCACTAGGCCAACTGAGTTCTCAGGTTGTTGTTGTTGTTGTTGTTAAGTGCCGTAGACTCATAGACAATTCATAAAGACCCTATGAACAAAAGACCTGAACACTTGTATAGCTTTCATCATTTCTCCAGGTTTATAGGTTTTCTGGAGGCAAACTACTTTGGAAGTGGATGCCACTCCTGCTTCCAAGCTTGTTTTAATCAGGGAGGAGCGAGGGGAGTGACACCAAACACTGTCCACCATGGGTAACCTGCATCGCATTTGACACATCAGTGTCACAGTGTTCAGTGTCACAGCAACCACGAATTACCTCTGTACTGAAAATGGACAGACCAGTACTGCAGACTAAAATCATCCACTTTTGGCTTGGTAGCATCTCTTTCTGTCCACTAGGTCAACTGAGCTCTCTCTAGGTTGTTGCTGTTGTTGTTCTTAAGTGCCGACAAGTCTTAGAGGACTCATTGTGGCACTTGTGAAAGAAAGACCTAAACATTTGTATAACTTTCATCGTTTCTCCAACTTCAAAGGGTTTCCAGAGGCAAGCTATTTTGGTGGTGGATGCCACTCCTGCTACCAAGCTTGTTTTTATCGGGGAGCTCCACTAAACACTCTTGACCATGGTTAACCATTATCACATTTGACACATCAGTGTCACAGTGTCACGGTGCTCAGCATCATAGCAATCACGAGTCACCTCTGTACAGTAAATGGAAAGATCATGCTATGCCACTTAGAAGAATGTTTGAAAAAAAAAAACCCAAAACTAAACCCCAAAACATTTAAAACCAGGCCTGAGGGTCTTATACTAAAATCACCCACCTTTGGCTTGATAGCATCACTTTCTGTCCATTAAGCCAAATGAGCTCTCTCGATGTTGTTGTTAAGTGTCATTGACTCATGGATGACTCATACTGACCCTACGAACGAAAGACCTCAACACTATAACTTTCATCATTTCTCCAAGTTCAGAGGGTTTCAGGAAGCAAGCTATTTCAGAAGTGGATGCCACTCCTAATTCCGAGCTTCTTTCAATCATGCAGCTCCACCAAGCAATGTCTACCATGGGTAACCTGTATCGAATTTGACACATCAGTGTCACATTGTTCAACATCACAGCAACCATGAATTACGTCTGTACAGCAAATGGAAAGACCAGTGCTATGCCACTTAGGATGTTTGACAAAAAGCAGTTAAAACCAGGCCGTAGGGCCACAGACTAAAATAAATCAACCTTGGCTTTGTAGCGTCACTTTCTGTCCACTAGGCCAACTGAGCTCTCTCTCTGTTTTTGTTGTTGTTTTTCAGTTCCATTGATGACTCATTGTGACCCTATGAACTAAAGACCTGAACACTTGTATAACTTCCATCATTTCTCTAAGTTCATAGGGTTTTTGGAGGCTAGCTATTTTGGAAGTGGATGCCACTCCTGCTTCCAAGCTTGTTTTAATCGGTGGGTGACACCAAACACCGACCTCTATGGGTAACGACTATAGCATTTGACACGTCAGTGTCACAGTGTTCAGCATCACAGCAACCATAAGTTACCTCTGTACAGCAAATGGACAGAACAGTGCTATGCCACATAGAAGAATGTTTGACAAAAAAACAATTAAAACTTGGCCTGAGTGCCACAGACCAAAATCACTCACCTTTGACATGGTAGCATCACTTTCTGTCCAGTAGGCCAACTGAGAGCTCTCGTTGTTGTTGTTAATTGCCATGGAGTCATAGATGCACATAAACAACCTGTGAACGAAACACCTGAACACTTTTGTAACTTCCATCATTTCTCAAAGTTCATAGGACTTCCAGAAGCAAGCAATTTCGAAATTGAATGCCACTCTTGCTTCCAAGCTTGTTTTAATCAGGGGGTGACAACAAACACTGTCCTCCATGGGTAACCATTATAGCATTTGACTCATCAGTGTCACAGTGTTCAGCATCACAGCAACCATGAGTTACCTCTGTACAGCAAATGGACAGACCAATGCTATGCCACCTAGAAGAATGTTTGAACAAAAACAATTAAAACCAGGCCTGAGGGCCGCAGACTATCCACTTTCTATCCACTAGGCCAACTTAGCTCTGTTATTGTTATTGTGGTTGTTAAAAGACAACTTATTGTGACCAGAGGAACAAAGACATTAACACTTGTATAACTTTAATAATTTTCCTAAGTTTATAGTGTTTCTGGAGGCAAGCTATTTCGGAAGTGCATGACACTTCTGCTTCCAAGCTTATTTTAGTCGGGGATCTCCACCAAACACTGTCCACCATGGGTAACCAGTATCGCATTTGACACAACAGTGTCACAGTGTAAGCATAACAGCAAACAAGGGTTAGCTTTGTACAGAAAATGGACAGATCAATGCTATGCCACCTAGAAGAATGTTTGAGCAAAAACTATTAAAACTAGGCCTGAGGTCCACAGACTAAAATCACCCACCTTTGGCTTGGTAGCGTCACTTTCTGTCTACTAGGCCAACTGAGTTCTCTATATGTTTTTGCCGTTGTTGTTAAGTGCTGTCCAGTCATATACAACCCATAGCAACCTTAGGAACTAAAGACCTAAACACTTGTATAACTTTCATCATTTCTTCAAGTTTATAGGGTTTCTGAGGCAAGCTATTTTGGAATTGGATGCCACTCCTGCTTCCAAACTTGTTTTAATAGGTGAGCCCCACCAAACACTGTCCACCATAGGTAACCAATATCATATTTGACACAGCAAATGGATGGACAGACCAGTGCTATGCCATATGGAAGAATGTTTGACCAAAACCAATTAAAACCAGTCCTGAGGGTTTCAGAATAAAATCACCACCTTTGGCTTGATAGTACCACTTTTTGTCCAGAGCTGAACAGAAGATTCCAAAAGGCTGCTCGGAATGACAAAGCAAAATACTACAATGTAATGTGCGAGGAGCTAGAGTCGGAAAATCAAAAGGGCTGAACTCGCTCAGCATTTTGTAAGCTCAAGGAACTGAAGAACAAATTCAAACCTAGAGTTGCTATAATCAAGGATACTTTGGGCAGAATATTAAATGATCCAGGAAGTATTAAAAGAAGATGGAAGGAATATACTGAGTCATTATATAGAAAGTCATTGGCAGAT
>NW_006400173.1:1112835-1119782 GCF_000299155.1 Elephantulus edwardii
CGGGATGGGTGTGTCAGAGGCAGTGCGGTTGGCGCAGGATAGAGCAGGGTTTAGGGCTGTTGTGCATAGGGTCGCTATGAGTTGAAAACGACTCGACGGCACATAAGAACAACAACAACAGGCCAACTGAACTCTCTGTTGTTGTTTTTGTTGTTAAGTGCCACTGAGTCGTAGACACTCATACTGACCCTATGACCGAAAGACCTGAACACTTACATGTCTTTTATAGTTTCTCCAACTTCATGGGGTTTCTGGAGGCAAGCTATTTTGGAAGTGGATGCCACTCCTGCTTCCCAGCTTGTTTTAATTGGGGAGCACCACAAAACATTGTCCACCATGGATAACCAGTATTGCATTTGACACATCAGTGTGCAGTGTTCAGTATCACAGCAAACACTGATTACCTCTGTACAGCAAATTGACGGACCAGTGCTATGTCACTTAGAAGAATGTTTGACCAAAACCAATTACAACCAGGCCTGGTGGCCTCAGACTAAAATCACCCACCTTCAGCTTGGTAGCATCACTTTCTGTCCACTAGGCCAACTGAGCACTCTCATTATTGTTGTTTTTGTTAAGTACCATTGAATTGTAGATGACCCATAGCGACTCTGTGTACTTAAGATCTGAATGTTTGTATAATTTTAATCATTTCTCCAAGTTCATAGGATTTCCGGAGGCAAGCAATTTCAGAAGTGGATGCCACTCCTGCTTTTAAGCTTGTTTTAATTGGGAAGCTAAACCAAACACCATCCACCTTGGGTAACCATTATTGTATTTAACACATCAGTGTCACAGTGTTCAGCATCACAGCAACCACATGTTACCTCTATACAGCTAATGGACGACCAGTGCTATGCCACTTAGAAGAATTTTTGACCAAAAACAATTAAAACCAGTCCTGAGGGCTACAGACTAAAATCACCCTTCTTTGTTTTGGTAGTGTTACTTTCTGTCCACTAGGCTAACTGGGCTCTCTCTATGTTGTTGTTGTTGTTAAGTGTTCTCAAGTCGTAGACAACTCGTAATGACCCTATGAATGAAAGACCTGAACACTTATATAACTTTCATCATTTCTCCAAGTTCATAGGGTTTCTAGAAGTAAGTTATAGCAGAAGTGGATGCCACTTCTGTTTTCAAGCTTTTTCTAATTGGGGAGCTCCATTAAACACCGTCCACCATGGGTAATCAGTATCACATTTGACACATCAGTGTTACAGTGTTCAGCATCACAGCAACCGCTGATTACTTCTGTACATCAAATGGACAGACCAGTACTATGTCACTTAGGAGAATGTTTGACAAAAAAAAAAAATTACAACCAGACCTGAGGGCCACAGACTAAAATCACCTACCTATGGCATGGTAGCTTCACTTTCTGTCCACTAGGCCAACTGAGTGCTGTCATTGTTATTATTGTTTTTGCCATTGTTAAGTACCATCAAGTCGTATACAAGCCACAGTGACCCTATGAATGAAAGACCTGAACATTTTTATAACTTTCATCATTTCTCCAAGTTCATAGGGTTTCCAGAGGCATGCTATATCAGAAGTGAATGCCGCTCCTGCTTCCAAGCTTGTCTTAATTGGGGAGCTCCACCAAACACTGTCTTCCATAGATAACCATTATCTCATTTGACCCATCAGTGTCACAGTGTTCAGCATTACAGCAACCATGAATTACCTCTGTACAACAAAGCGACACATCAGTGCTATGTCACTTAGAAGAATGTTTGAGCAAAAACAATAAAAACCACGCCTGATGGCCACAAAATAACCCACATTTGGCTTCATAGATTTACTTTCTGTCCACTAGGCCAACTGAGCACTCTCTACGTCGTTGTTATTGTTGTCAAGTGCTTTCTAGTCGTACATGACTTATAGCCACCCTATGAACTAAAGACCTGAACACTTGTATAAATTTCATCACTTCTCCAAGTTCATAGGGTTTTCAGAGGAAGCAATTTCAGAAGTGGATGCCCCTCCTGTTTTTAAGCCTGTTTTAGTCGGGGAGCTAAACCACACTGTCCATTATGTGTAAGCATTATCACATTTAACACATCAATGTTACAGTTTTCAGCAGCACAGCAACCACTCATTACCTCTGTACATCAAATGGACTGACCAGTGCTATGGCACTTCAAAGAATGTTTGAGGAAAAACAATAAAAACCAGCCCTGATGGCCGCAGACTAAAATCACCTACCTTTGGCTTGGTGGAGTCACTTTCTGTCCGCTAGGCTGACTGAGCTCTCTCTATATTGTTGATTAAGAGCCAAGGCAAGATTCAAACTCTGTGAACTCCATCATTCCACATTGCTCCATAATCAAACATTCCCTTTGGCTCTCACCACACAAAAATGCCTGTCTAGGAGTAACCCCCTGCCTCCCCAGTAACTTCCTATTCTGATGCCACATTTTTCTTCATATAGTCTAAATTCCTGAATGATTTGTTCAGCATATAGAATGAGTACACTTGAGGAATGGATACAGTGTTAATGCACATGTTCCTTGATTTTAATCCATTGTTCTGTTTGGATAACAACTTCTTGATGTAGGTGCAGGTTTCATGTTGTGGGTGGTGAATACCGTCGAATCATGCACAACACATAGTGACTCATTGGACAAAAAAAACCCGACTCTTTTCTATAGCTATTGTTTCTCAAAGTCCATAGAGTTTCCAGAGGCATGTAGTTCAGGAATGGATGCCACTCCTACTTCCCAACCTGTGTTAAAACTGGGAGATCCACTAAACACTGTCCACCATGGGCAGACATTATGGCTTTTTAGACCCTCAATGGTAAAAGTTTCAGCATCACCGCAAACCCAGATTACCTCAGCACAGCAAATGAACAAAAGAATGCTGTACGATTTAGAAGAGTTTTCCTCCAAAACATAGTAGCAAAGGAATAAAAAATAATCCTTCTGATAACTAGATGGAAAAATCCTGAATAAATGCTTGACCAATAAACTCCAATGAGAAATAAAAAAAATAAGTCACCATGACCAAGTGGTATATATAACAGGTATGAAAGGATGGTTCAACATAAAAAATAGTCAGTGTAATTTATCACATTAACAAAGCAAAGAATAAGAACCACATGATCCTATCAATTGATGCAGAAAAAGCCTTTGAAAAAATCCAGCACTTTCTTCCCTGATTAAAATACTCAAAAAATAGGAGTAGAAGGGAATTTCCTCAATATAGTAAAAAGAATATATGCAAACCCGAGAACCATCATTGTTCTCAATGATAGAGGTTAAGGCATTCCCCTGGAGAACAGAAACTAGGCAAGGATGCCCACTATCACCTCTCTTATTCAATATTGTACTGAAAATCTTAGTGGTCGCAATAAGACAAGAGAAGAAATAAGAGGTATTTAAATTGACAAAGTTGTTGTTGTTGTTAAGTGCCATGGAGTCACAAGCAACTCACAGCGACCTTATGAACGAAAGTCCTGGGCACTTCCTGTATAACTTTCGTTCTCTCTCCAGGTTCATAGGGTTTCCAGAGGCAAGCTATTATGGAAGTGGATGCCACTCCTGCTTCCAAGCTTGTTTTAATTGGGGAGCAAATTGGCAAAGAGGAGGCAAAATAATTTCTATATGCAAATGATATGATAGTATACTGAGAAAACCCTAAAGACTCACCAGGAAAACTACTGGACATAGTTGACCCATTCAGCGAAGTGGCAGGATACAAGTTCAACATACAAAATCAATTTGATTTCTCTACAGTGACAAAGAGAATACAGAACTGGAGCTAAGAAAACAATACCCATCACAATAGCTAATCACAAGAGTTAAGTATTTGAGAGTAAATCTAAACAGAAGCACAAAGGATCTATTCAAAGAAAATTACAAAACATTATCACAAGAAACAAAAAGATCAAACGATTTAGATCCTCCCAGAAGAGCTGTGGCTGAGCATTAACATTACTGGTAAGTATATTCGTTTTCTCCTGGACACAAGAGTCTACTATTTGGTCCTAAAAGCCTTCACTATTTCTTAATTGTTGAAATTAACAGAAAACCTCATAAGCAGTTCCTTACTTCACCTCTGCTTTGCAGGCGGACTTCCAAGCTGTAAAACAACCCAGTGGTAGACGGAATTTGCTCTAGGACTTAAGAACAATAAATGACATAGTTAAGCCTCTACATCTTGTGGTTCCTAACCTTTATACTATAACAGCCAAAGTGCTAGTCAATAGGCCTTTTATTGTAAGAACCACCTTCCCTCTGTAACTTGATTTGTGCCACTGTTAGAACCTCTACTTGGAATATTATTGCTTTTAATTTTTGACTCATGTACTTTTAACTTGTTAGTTAAATTTGTATCTTCTAGGCTGCAACAGTTCCATGATACGTCTTCAAGGATATGAACATGTATGGCTAAGCACAACTGATAACAGTGCATCTAAATTCCAAAATCAATCTCCACAATAGTCTACATGTTTCCTATTGCAAAAGGGGCCCTTTAGAGCAGTGAGAGAAGATCTTCCCCCTGAAACCTACAGTGTCCCTTTTCAGCAGGAAGTAGCTAAGAGAATATGCCATCCGCTTTTCCTTATCAATCAGGGTGAAGACTCTCTCAGGGAGGAGTGATAGGGAATGGCAAAGGACACACTGACAAAGGAGATTAATCAGAACTGACTTTGACAAGCACTGTGGCAACAGGACAATTAAAACAGACTTTCAAGGGGGAAAAAAAGAGGAACGAACTGGGGCGGAGGGTAGAGAAAATAGTGCAACAATGAATGAATGGAAACCCAAAATCTCTGTAAATATTCATTAAAATTAATAAAATTTCATAATAAATAAGAAACAAAAAGAGACATGGATAAATGGAAGTATATACCTTACTCTTGGATATGAAAACTCAATACCGTGAGGATGGCAATATTATTAAATGCAATTTACACGTTTAATGTAATCTCAATACAAATACCAATTCCATTCATCAAAGAGATGGAAAAAAGCAATCTCCAGTTTCATTTGGGATAGAAAAAGTCCTCAAATAGGCAAAGCACTCCTTAAAAAGAGAAATAAGATACGAAGAATCTCACTACCTGATTTCAAATCCTACTACACTGCTGTAGTGCTCAAGACAGCGTGGTACTGGTACAATGACAGATGCATAGATCAATGGAATAGAATTGAGAACCCAGAAATCAGCCTTTCTTCCTATTGCCAATGGATTTTGACAAGGAGATAAATTCAGTTAAGTGGGGAAATGACAGCTTTTAAACAAATTATGTTGGCAAAATAGGAAAACTATCTGCAGAAAACCATACCTCAAAACCAACTCAAAGTGGATCAAGGACCTAGGACTAAAACCAAGGACTATAAACTTCATTAGAGAAAAGCTTGGAAGAACATTAGAAGCCCTAACCCACAACATGAAAAGTCTTCCAAGCATCCTGGAAAACCTAGAACAAGGAGAGGACAAAATAGATGAATGGGACCTTCTAAGAATCAGAACCCTATGCATATCCAAAAACTTCTCCAACAGGGTAAAAAGGAAAGCCACAGACTGGGGAAAAATATTTGGTATGACATGTCTGATAAGGGACTTATAGCTAAAATTTATAGAATACTCAAGTTCCACAAAAAGATAAGGGTAAACAGCCCAATTGCAAAATGGGCACAAGGTATGCACAGACACTTCACCAAAGAAAACATTCAGACGGCTAACAAATACATGTAGAAATGTTTAAAGTCCCTAGCTCTAAGAGAGATGCAAATCAAAACAACTATGAGATATCATCTAACGCCAATAACAATAGCAAAATTCAACAGAGCAGCAAACAACAAATGTTGTGGATGTTGTGGATAAATTGGAACTCTTATTCACTGTTGATGGGAGTGTACAACGCTGCAATCACTATGAAAGGCAGTATGGTGCTTTCTCAAAAAGTTGCAAATAGAAAGAACTGCAGAGGCATTTCCAGGGGCTTGCAACCCAGCCTTCCTGTCTGCTACCATTGCAGGTACCGACTACAGTTCCCAGAGGTCTGTGGGGAAACGCCATCTTTGTAAACGTGGACTTTGCTGGGAAATCTGCAAGGACAGCAGAGGCAGTTCCAGGCCGGGGCTTGCGAACCAGACACTGCACACCCATTTGGGTCCTCGGGCCTTCTGCCTTCAGGCCAGGAAGACAATCATATTTGCCACATCTATAAGATTTATCAACCTCCCCTAAAATACTCATGTACCATTGAGGATTAAGTTATATGGGGGATCAAACTGGTTTCTGGCCTAAGTACGTAGGGCCCACTAACTCAAACAACAGGGAGATCCTGAGCATCTCCAAAGATGGGGAAGCTATTCCAGAAAGGGAACAACAGATTTCTTCCTTCATTATTTAGGTTCTCCTGAGGCCCTCCCCACGTGTATCAGTGTGCGCTTCCTCCCTCCCCACTCACGTGAGCATTGGAGTGTGCACGCACCCTCTATGCATTTACTCTTGTTTCTGCCCAATCTTCTTCTGGAGCAGTGACGTCAAATAAAAAACCAGCTACCACCTCAGACACGAAGAACTCTGCCACACCAATGGCCCATAGAAAGCAGAGTGCTTCACTTGTCCCACCAGCCCAAAGCAAGATATCAACCCCCAAAGAAGACAGAGTAGCAACAGATTTCCTGGAGCCAGAAAGCCTGATGCATCTTTCTGATACTGATTTTAAAATAACAATGATTGAATATTTTCAATGGATAAAAAATAAACTGGATGAAATACAGAATAGTGCTAGCAAAGATAAGGAAGAGCTTAAAAAAATCCAAAACAATGCAGAGAAAACAAATGAAGCATTAGAGGCATTGGAAAAACAAGAAACTGTGATCCAGAATTTGAAATCTAAGGTTTCTGATGCTGTCAACATGATGGAGGGACATACGAACAGAGGAGAAGAGATGGAAAACAGAATGAGTGAAATAGAAGATAGAATT
>NW_006400173.1:1134835-1137871 GCF_000299155.1 Elephantulus edwardii
CACATTCCATGTCCCAATCACCAGTGTCTGCTTACAACTGTTCCTCTTCCTTTGTATTTCCATACTTGAAAACTCAACCTCCTTTGCCATTTCTGTTATCTAAATGTGCATAGGGTCACTATAAGTCGCAAGCAACTCGGTGGCACACAACAACAACAACAACAAAGAAACTAGTATTTTAAACAGTTAACTTGAGGAGGGTGAAAGGAGGAAGGGGGCAAACTGTGCAATAATGAATGAATGAAAATCCAACTTTTCTGTAAACGTTTGTTAAAATCATAATTAAAATTTAAAAAATGCTATTTAAAAAATTCCGTTTAGAAAAATTTTAAAATATTTAGCTCTTGCATTTTTACCCATCGTAGACATCCATTGGTAACTTCAGATTTTCAGGGTTTATTTAGTCTCCCAGAGAAATTTTATTTACATTAGCACTTTGATTATGAAATTTTGTTAATTCCAATTCAACCAATAATTTAATAATAGTTCATAAAAATTTGTGGAAAGTAAGAAGCACCCTAAAATAAGAAACAAGATAAGAGGCATCATACTCCCTGATCTCAAATCCTACTTACACAATAAGTTGGTCAAAGGCAGCATGTACTGGTACAACAAAAGACACATATATCAATGGAATAGAATTGAGAACCTAGAAATCAGCTCATCTTCCAATTGTTGTTGTTGATTCCCTTCGAGTTGAGCATGATTCATAATGACCTTATTCACAAAAGGTCTGCCACCCCTCTACATCCACTGACATTTATCAAAGTTCATAGAGTTTCTGGAGACATGTTGTTTAGGAAGTGGATGCCACTCCTGCTTCCAACATCTACCTATAGTCAAATAATTTTTTATAAGCAAACAAAATCGGTTAAGCAGGAAAACGATAGTCTCTTTAACAAATGGTGTTCACAAAATTGGAAAATCATCCGCAGAAAACTTAAGCAAGACCCACACCTCACACTATACACAAAAATCAACTTAAGGTGAATCAGAAACTTAGAAGTAAAACCAAAGACAAGCTAGAAACAACCCTAGAAGCTCTATTGCACAGCATTAATAGATTTCCAAACATAATGAAAAACCTACATCCAGGAGAGAATAAAATAATGAGATTTTTTAAGAATCAAATCCCTATGTTGTTGTTATGTGCTGTAGAGTCACCTGCAACTCACAGTGACCCTATGTACATTACTCTGAATCCTGCCCTGTCCTGAGCCAGTCTCACTGATTTCAACACACATACCCCCATTGCCCTAGTCACTCTATCAATACATCTCATCCGGGTCTTCATCTCCTGTGCTGTCCCTTCACCCTTCCAAGCATGAGGTCCTTCTCTAAGGATCAGTCCCTCCTGGCCAAAGTATGTAAGATGGAGCTTCAAAATCCTAGCCTCCAAGGAAAAACTTGGTTTCACTCTCTCCAAGACAAACTTATTTGTTTTCTTGAAGGTCCATGGTATGTTCAAGACTCTTCTCTAGCACCACAACTTAAAGGCATCAATTCTTCTTCTACCATCCTTAGTCTTTATCCAGCTCTCTGATGCATAGCAAGTAATTGCAAAGACCATGGACTGGATCGAGCACACCTTAGTCTCTAAACTGGCTTAATTGCTTCCCAGGACTCTGGAAAGGTCCCTGACAGCAGGTTTACCTAATGCAATTCATCTTTTGATTTCCTAACTGCTGGTGCCAAGAGTGTTGGTTATGGAGCCGAGCATGCTGTAATTGTCAAGAATTTCAATCTCTACTCCATCCATCATAGTGCTGCCAATTGGGCCAGTAGTGAGACACTTTGTCTTCTTGATGCTGAGATTCAATCCATGTTGAAGACTACAGTCCTTGACCTTCTGCAGAAAGTGTTTAAGGTCTTCCTCAGTTTCAGCAAGCAAGGTTTTGTTATCTACATAACATAGGTTGTTGATGAGTCTTCCTCCAATTTTGGTGCCATATTCCTCCTCATAAAGCCCAGTCTCCAGAATAATCTGTTCTGCATATAGATTGAAAAGGTATGGAGACACTCTCTTCCTGATTTTGAACTATGCAGTGTTTCCCTGTTCTGTTCTGAGGACTGCTTCCTGGTCCAAATATAGGTTTTACATAAGCACAATCAAGTGTTCTGGAATTTCCATTCTTTTCAAAGTTAACCACAATTTGTTGTGATCAACACAGTCAAATGCCTTTGCATAGCTAATGAATCACAGATATCTCTCTGGTACTTTTTTCATTCTGCCAAGATCCATCTGATATAGAGATAATGCCATTAGTGTCATGACCTCTTCTAACCCCAGCTTGTATTTCTGGTAGTTCTCTGTCAATGGATCCAGTCTGGATAATCTTCAACAGGATTTTGCTTGCATGTGATATGAGTGATGTTGTTGTTGTTGTTATGTGCTGTCGAGTCACTTGCGACTTATAGCGACCCTGTGTACAACAGCTCTAAACTCTACTCTGTCTGTGCCAATCTCACTGTCTCCGACACACTCATCCCGATTGCCGAGTCACCGAATCAATCCATCTCCCAGAGGGCCTTCCCCTCTTGCGCCTGCCCTCCACCCTTCCAAGCATGATGTCCCTCTCCAAGGACCAATCCCTCCTTACAACAAGACCAAAGTATGTCAGACGAAGTCTCAGAATCCTTCCCTCCAATGAGCAGACTGGTTTAACCCTCTCCAGGATGAATCTGTTTGTTTTCTTAGCAGTCCATGGCACCCTCAGTACTCTTCTCTAACACCAAAGCTCAAAAGCAATAATTCTCCTTCTGTCCTCCCTAGTCATTGTCCAGCTCTCTGGCGCATAACAAGTGATTGCAAAGACCATGGCCTGTATCAGATACACCTTAGTCTCCAGAGACACACCGTTGCTCTTGAATAATTTAGAGGGGTCCATAACAGCAGACTTTCCCATCGCAATACATCTTTTAATTTCCTGGCTGCCGATGCCGAGAATGTTGATTGTGGAGCCAAGCAGACTAAAGCTGTGAACAATCTCAATCTCTTCACCATCCATCCTGATGCTGCCAATTGGTCCAGTGGTG
>NW_006400173.1:1138541-1145588 GCF_000299155.1 Elephantulus edwardii
GAAGAACAAATTCAAACCTCGAGTTGCTATAATCAAGAATGGTTTAAGTAGGATATTAAATGATTCAGGAGGCATCAAAAGAAGATGGAAAGAATATACTGAGTCATTGTATCGAAAGGAATTAGCAGACACAGAGGAATTTAATGAAACAACATATGAGCAAGAGCCTATGGTGATGAAGGAAGAAGTTCAAGCTGCTTTGTAAGAAATAGCAAAAAATAAGGCCCCAGGAATATATGGTAAACCAATTGACATATTTCCGCTAAGAAATGCTGCCCTGGACATGCTCACCAAGTTGTGTCAAGAAATCTGGAGAACAACCTCTTGGCCAACTGACTGGAAGAGATCTAATTTGTTCCCATTCCAAAGAAAGTTGACTCAACAGAGTGTGGAAACTATAGAACAATATCGTTGATTTCACATGCAAGCAAGATTCTGCTCAAGATTATCCAAAAACGACTGGAACAGCACATCAGCAGAGAACTGCCAGAAGTCCAGGCTGGGTTTAGAAGGGGTCGTGGTACTAGGGCTATTGTAGCTAATATTGTATATATGAGTAATATTGTATGATAATTTCCAAACTCGGTCACCTTTTTTTTGGAATAGGAATAAATATGGATCTCTTCCAATAATTTGGCCAGGTAGTTGTCCTCAAGTTTTCTTCATACAACCTAGTGAACACATCCAGGGCAGCATCTGTTTGTTGAAATGTCAATTTGTATTCCATCAATTCCTGGGGCTTTATTTTTGCCAAGTCCTTCAGAGCAGCCTGAATTTCGTTCATCATCACCATTGCCTCTTGATCATATGTTGTTTCTTTAAATTCTTCTGTGTCAGCCACTTCTTTTTGGTATAGTGGCTATCCTATCTTCTTTTATTACTAGCTTCTATTTCTATTACTTCTATTGCTATCTTTGTTACTATCTTCCTTAATTACTTCCTGGATTATTCAATATTCTACCCATAGCATCCTTAAGTATTGAGACTCGAGGCTTGAATTTTTTCTTTAGTTCCTTCAGCTTAAGAAATTCCAGTGAGTATAGCCCTTTTGATTTTTAGACTCCAGTTTTTTGCACATTTCAGTATAATACTTTGCTTTGTCTTCCCATGCTGCCCTTTGAAATATTCTATTCAGCTCCTTAGCTTCTTCCCTTTTCTTTGAAAACCCTATGTATTATAGAGCACAAATGCTTATACACCATAAAAGAAAAATATCTCCAACATGGTAAGAAGAAAACCCAGAGACTGGAGAAAAATATTCAGATATCATATATCTGGTAAAGGACTTCTAGATAAAATTTATAGAACATCACAGCATCTAAAGAAGAAAAAGCATCTAAACAACTCAGTCATAAAATATGCACAGGATTTGAATAGACAGTTCATCACAGAAGGCAATGAGATGGCAAACAAATACATAAAGAAACATTCAAAATCCCTAGATATCAGTGAGATGCAAATCAAAATGACTATGAGGTATCATGCTACCCCAGCAACAGTAGTGAAGTTCAACAGGGCAGCAAACCACAAATGCTGACAAGATTTTTAAGAGATCGGAACTCTTTTTTTTATTATTAATTTTAATGAAAGTTTACAGAGACTTAGGGTTTCCCGTCATTCATTCATTTTTACACTTATCTCCCTGCCTACCCTTTCCCCCCCAATTCACTCTTCTCCTTGAAAAGAAAAAGAACAACTCTTTCTTTGTTATGCAATCACTCCCTGCAAGTCCACTCCACTAGTCAGCCTTCACTCTGGATTTCTGTAATGACAAGAATACCCATTCCTATATCTCTTTTAAATAGTTCTCTCCCTCATCTATTTCAATGCAATATACATCATTCATCCTGTCCTTTTCTGTCGTCCCTCAACCCTGATGTCAGTCCTGTTTTACAACAATGGCCCTATGGAATATTTGTCCTTTTGTGATTGAGTTATTTCACTCAGCATAATGTCTTCCAGGGCCACACATTTTGCATAATATTTCATGAGTTCCTTGTTTTCCAATGCTGCATAGTATTCCATTGTGTGAATATACCAGAGCTTATCTATCCATTCGTTTGTTGATGGGCACTTGGGTTGTTTCCAACTCCCTGCTTTTGAGAACAAAGCCTCAATAAACATGGGTGTGCATATATCTGCTTGGGTGGTGGTTATGGTTTCTTTAAGGTAAATTCCCAGTAGAGGAATTGCTGGGTCAAATGGTATTTCTATTTGTAATTTTTTTGAGAAAGCGCCATACAGCCTTCCATAGTGGTTGCACCATTTTACACTCCCACCAGCAGTGATATAATAAGGGTTTCAGTTTCCCCACAACCTTGCCAGCATTTGATGTTTGCTGTTTGCTAAATTTTGCTATTCTTACTGGGGTGAGATGATATCTCATAGTTGTTTTTATTTGCACAGAGAGATTGGAACTCTTATTGACTGCTGGTGGGAGTGTAAAATGGTACAGTCACCATGGAAAGTTATCTGGCACTTTTTCAAAAAGTTGGAAATAGAAATTCCATTTGATGCAGCAATGCCACTACTGAGAATTTATCCTAAAGAAACTCGAGCCATGACTCAAACAGATATATGCACACCCATATTTATAGCTGAGTTATTTGCAATACCAAAGAGATAGAAACAACCCAACTGCCCATCAAGAAATGAATGGATACAAAAACTATGGTACATTCACACAATGGAATACTACACAGTATTGAAAAACAATGAACTCACAAAACATTACACAACGTGGGGGAACCCCAAGGACATTATACTGAGTGAAATATCTCAGTCACAAAAGGACAGACACTGCATAACACCACTGTTATAAAATAGGACAGACATGGGAGGAGTTTGGGGAGAGAATAGGGAAAGTGTTGATAGATAATGAACACTGCATTGAAACAGATGAAGGGAAGAACTGACCAAAAGGAATTTATGATTAGGCAATATATGTATGACAACAATCTGGAACAAGGGGTGCATCGTGGGGTGGGCTGGAGGAGAGGAAGAGGAAGGGGGAAAGAAAAGGTTCAGCAATGGGGGGAAAATTACAAATATTTAAAAAAATTTAGGATGCACCTTGATATTGTTGTTATGTGCCATCGAGTTGACTATGACTCATAGTGACCCTATGCACAATAGCTCGGAACTCTGCTTTATCCTCAGCCAATCTCACTGCCTCTGACACGCCTATCCTCATTATCCCAGTTATTGTGTCAATCCATCTCATCTAGGGTCTTCCTTTCCTACGCTGTCCCTCTACCCTTCCAAGTATTATATCTTTCTCCAAGGACTGGTCTCGCCTGGCAACATACCCAAAGTATGTCAGACGAAGCCTCAAAATCCTTGCTTCCAAAGAGTAGCTTGATTTAAACCTCTCCAAGACAAATCTGTTAGTTCTCCTAGTAGTCTATGGTTCAATATTCTTCAGCACCACAATTCAAATGTATTAATTCTTCTTCTGTCATGTTTGGTCATTGTCCAGCTCTCTGATGCATAGCAATTAATTGGAAAGATCATGACCTGGACCAGGTGCATCTTAGTCTCTAGACTGACATTTTTGCTCTTCAGCACTCTGGAGAGGTTCCTAACTGCAGATTTTCTTAATGTAATTAGTCTTTTCATTTCTTGCTGTGCCAAGAGTGTTGACTGTGGAACCTAGCAAGCTGAAATTGTTAACAATCTCAATCTCTTCGTCATCTATCATGGTGCTGACAATTGGCCGAGTGGTGAGAATCTTCATTTTCCTGGGCAGCAGTGACTTGATGGTTGTGGAGCTAGGTGGATGACTGCCAGAATAGGAGCCACCCCGTCTCCAGAGACTTGGCGGTTGCTGTTCAAGCTCACCTTGCATTATGATCACTTCTACTGTCTCTTCAGAGATTTTTGGGAAGCTGCAGAAAATCTTTCACAGCCTCCATGAGGATCTAAAGGGGGTGCATAAAAGGCTTCTGGGAACAGTAGGGAATGAAGGGACGTTTATTACACATTTTTATAAAAGAACAAGTAGCAAATGAAATTCTGCTGCTGGCGGTGGTGGTGTTATGTGCTGTCCCGTCGCCTGCGACCCATAGAGACCCTATGTACAGCAGCTCTGAACTCTGCCCTGTCCTGAGCCAGTTCTCACTAATTCTGACACACCAACCCCCATTGACCCAGTTACTGTATCAATCCATCTCACCTGGGTCTTTCTCTCACACACAACTCCTCCACCCTTCCAAGCATGATGTCCTTCTCCAAGGGCCAGTCTCTAATAGCCATGTGCCCAAAGTGTGTGAGACAGAGATTAATAATTCTAGACTCCAAGGAGAACCTTGTTTTCACCTTCTCTAAGACAGACTTTTTTTCTTTCTTGACGTATGTTCAAGACTCTTCCTCAGCACCATAACTCGAAGGCATCTCTTCTTTTTCTGTCATCCTTAGTCATTGTCCAGCTCTCTGAAGCCTAACAGGTAGTCTGGAGAGGTCCCTGACAGCAGATTTTCCTGATGCAATTCGTCTTTTCATTTCCTAACTGCTGGTGTTGATTGTGGAGCTGAGCAAGTTGTATCTGTTAACAGTCTCAGTCTATTCTTCATCTGTCATGGTGCTGCCAATTGGCCCAGTGGTGAGATGCTTTGTTTTCTTGATGTTGAACTTCAATCCATATTGAGGACTACAGTCCTTGACCTTATGCAGCAAGTGCTTCAGGTTTTCTTCAGTTTCAGCAAGCAAGGTTGTGTCATCTGCATATGTTGTTGATGACTCTTCCTCCCATCTTGATGCTATGTTCCTCCCATAAAACTTGCTTCTGGAATGATCTGTTCTGCATATAGAGTGAAAAGGTATGGAGACAGGTTGCATCCTTGATGCACTCCTTTCCTGATTTTGAACCATACAATGTTGCCCCTCTCTTTGCTGAGGACTGCTTCCTAGTCCAAGTATAGATATCGCATAAGCACAATCAAGTGCTCTGGGATTTCCATTTTTCCCAAGGATAGCCACAATTTGTTGTGATCCACACCATCAAATGTCTTTGCATAGTCAAGGAAACATAGATAGACATTCTTCTGGTACTCTTTGCTTTCTTCTAAGATCCATCTGACATTGGCAATAATGCCTCTACTGTCACAACCTCTTCTAAACCCAGCTTATATTTCTGATAGTTCTCTGTCATTTGTCGATAATCTTCAGCAGGATTTTCTGGTACACATGGAGAAAGAAATACTTTATGCACCCCAGTTTTGCATAGACCCATATTGTCCAAACTTCAAACTTACCTGAAAGACCTTGCCAAACTACATCAGGAGGTGAGAAGCCACACCTGGGGCCTAGGAGTCACACTTTGGAGAATCACACCTGGAAACCTAGGAAACTTAAAATTAAGTAACTGGAGAACAAGCACATGAATAGACTACAATCTCAAAGGGCACTGCTTCTTCAAGACATTGAGAGCTTAAAGCTGGTTGGCCAGAGTACTGAGCATTCTCAGATTGACGTGGATTCTGACAAGATTGGTCAGAAATCATAAAGGAGCTAGACAAGCAATGAGACCAACTGGACCATACTAAGGGCAGACTGGTAAACACAAATGAAAATTTGAGCAAAAGTCAAAAGATTTCTCCTGTTTATGTCCAGAAAAGTGATGACCAATAAGCTGCTACTTTCTATCCTCATCTTACTGGAACTCATCATTCTAGGATGCCTGGTTTATTACAAATTTATTCACAAGCACTGAACTTCTTATAAAGAAACATTTATGGACCGGAACTTTGACCCTCTGAATGAATGATTTCAGGAACATGGAATAAATTTAATTTCTGTGGTGGATGAACAGTCCAAGGATGCACTGTATAGCATTCTTTGGAGGAGGGAGGGAAGATAGGGAACCACCTAAATGTGAAGGAACATCAATAAAACCAGAATAATATATCAAGGTAATAAAGGCTATTTATCATTTGTCTAAATATAAAAAAAGTCTCCTTTAATTCTAAGATTCTAAAAAAATTTCCTAGACACTGGTTTCTTTAAAAAAAAAAAGACAAAACTCAAACTCACTCTGTCAAGTCAGACAACCTACTCCCACTGGCTTGCAAATGCTGTGGGCAGCATGAAGGGCTATTGCCCATATTCATCTTCTGGAGCTGTTGTAGATTCAAACTGTGCGTGGTATAATATTACAAGGAACAGAAGATTTCAAAAGACAGCTTGAGAAATAAAGCAAAATATTATAACAAAATGTGCAAAAAGCTGGAATCAGAAAATAAAAAGGGAAGAACTAGATTGGCACTTCTCAAGCTGAAAGAACTGAAAAACAAATTCAAGTCTCGAGTTGGAACATTTTAGAGATGCAATGGGGGGAAATCTTGAACGATCGAGGAACTATCAAAAGAAGATGAAAGGCCATCCACATATCTTCCCCTGTGAAAAGTCTTTCCATGACTTTTGTCCATTTTGTAATGGTGTTATGAATCTTTTTCTTGGGAAGGCTCTGTAGGATGCTGTCAGCTTTTGATATGAGACTCTTGTCTGAATTGCCAAATATTTTTTTCCTCAATTAGTAGGTTTTCTTTTCACTCTGCTGCAAAAAGGTTTTGATGTGCACAGGAATTTAGTCTTTAGAAGATCCCATTCATCAATTTTATCCTCTGAAGATTATGCATTTCTGGCTGTATTTGGCAGTCTCTTTATAACATAGACTAGGCCTTCTAAACGTGATCCTAGTTTGTCTCTGATAACCTTTATGATTTGGGGCTTACTCTCAGGTCTCTGATCTACCTTGATCTAATTTTAATGTATGGTGTGAGATGTGGATCCTGTTACAGCTTTCTGCAGTTAGCAGTCCACTTTTGCCAGCACCATTTGTTGAAGCGGTTGTCATTCCTCCATTTGATAGGTTTTATTTCCTTTCCAATTATCAGTTGATCATAGATAGCTGGGTCCATTTCTGGGTTCTCAATTCTGTTCCATTGGTCTATGTTGTTGTTCGTTGTTATGTGCTGTCGAGTCGTTTGCGACTCATAGCGACCCTGTGTACAACAGCCCTAAACCCTGCTCTATCCTGTGCCAATCACA
>NW_006400173.1:1146151-1148198 GCF_000299155.1 Elephantulus edwardii
CCAGTGGTGAGAATCTTTGTCTTCTTGACATATTGAAGGCTGCAGTCCTTGACCCTCTGCAGCAAGTGCATGAAGTCCTCCTCAGTCTCAGCAAGCAAGGTTGTTCATCTGCATAACGCATGTTGTTAATAGATCTTCCACCAATCCTGACGCCACACTTCTCCTCACAGAACCCTGCCTATGTACCTGTCATTATTCTAGTATCATGCTGTTTTGGTTATTACTGCTGTGTAAGAAACTTTGAAGTCAGGGAGTGCTATGCCTCCAGCTTCATTTTTGTTTTTCATAAGTGTTTTGCTTATGCATTATCTCTTTCCAAATAAACTTTAAAATATCTTTTTAGATCTCCTTGAAAAATGAATTTGGTATCTGGGTTAAGATTGCATTGAACATGTAGATTGCTTTTGATAGGATTGTCATTTTCACAATACCGATTGTTCCTAACCATTAACAGGAAATATTTTTCCATTTATTTAGGTCTTTTATTTTGTCTCACAGTAATATTCTGCAGTTTTCATTGAACAGACCTTTTGTATATCTAGTTAGGTTTGCTCCCAATTATCTCAATTTGTGGTTGGCTATTGTAAATTGTAGTGCTTTCTTGGTTTCTTCTCTGAGAACTTCTCTGAGTTCTGTTATTGTGGAGGAATCTCACTGACTTTTGGATTTTGACCTTATATCCTGCCACTCTACTAAACTGATCTACTAGGTCTATCCAGTTTTTTGTTTGTGTTTTTTGTGTTTTCTGTGTACATTATCATACCACTTGCATATAATGATAGTTTAAACATCTCTTTGCTAATCTGGAAACTTTTATTTACTTCTGTTGTCACATTGGCCTAGCAAGCACTTCCAATACAATATTGAATAGAAATGGTGACAGTGGGCATCCTTGGCTGCTCTCTATTTGCAAGGAAAATGCTTTCAGTTTTTCTCCAGTGAGAATGATGTTGGCTCTTGGTTTTGAATATATACTTTTCACTAATGAGAAGGACTGGCATGACACATTGTGAATACCACAAACACATGCTGGAGATGAAAAGGTGAGAGAAAAAAATGGGGTCACTTGCTTAGTTAAAAAGGCCATTTCTAGTTCCATCTTGAAATACAATATTGTGAGTGACAGGATAAGATCCATATGCATACAAGGAAGACCTGTTAATACCATTATCATTCAAATTTATGCACCTACAACCAGAGCCAAAGAGGAGGAATGGATTATTTCTATCAACTGTAGCAGTCAGAAACTGATCGAACATGTAACTAAGATGAATTAATAATAATGGGTGACTGGAATGCAAAAGTTGGGAATCAACAAGAAGGATTAGTAGTTGGAAAACAATGGACTTGGTGACAGAAATGAGGCTGGGGATAGAATGATAGAATTCTGCACAATGATTTATTCATAGCAAATACCTTTTACTAGAAACATAAATGCAGAGAAATGAGGTAGGCGGCATCTCACTCCTTGATTTCAAATCTTACTACACTACTCTAGTGATTAAGACAGAAACATAGATTAATGGAATAGAATTGGGAACCCAGAAATCAGTCCATCTATTTATGGTCAACTGATTTTTGACCAGGAGATTAATTCAGTTAAGTGGGGAAATGACAGCCTTTTTTAACAAATGGTGTTGGCAAAATTGGAAAACTCAAGCAAGATGCACACTTCACTCCATACACAAAAACCAACTCAAAGTGGATCAAGGACCTAGGCCTAAAAACAAGGACTATAAACTTCATTAAAGAAAAGCTTGGAAGAACCCTAGAAGTCGTAATCCACAACATAAACAGTCTTCCAAGAATCCTGAAAAACCTACAACCAGGAGAGGATAAAATAGATGAATGGGATCTTCTAAGAATCAAATCCCTATGCACTTCCAAAAACTTCTCCAACAGGGTAAAAAGGGAAGCCACAGACTGGGAAAAAATATTTAGTAATGACAAGTCAGATAAGGGACTTATATCTAGAATTTATAAAATACTTGAGCACCAAAACAAGATAAAGGTAAATAATCCAATTGAAAAATGGGCACAGGATATG
>NW_006400173.1:1148613-1151482 GCF_000299155.1 Elephantulus edwardii
TGAAGGAGAGATCAAGATATTCTCAGAAAAGCAGAATTTAAGGGATTTGTAAGAACAAGACCAGCATTGCCAGAAAAACTGAGAGAAGCCAGAGATGTCACAGAAAACAAGATGGACCAAAGTAACCAGCAACAACACCAAAAAGAACTCAACAAAATGATAGCAATAAACCCTTGTCTGTCAATAATTACACTGAATGTGAATGGTTTAAATGCACCAGTGAAGAGAAAAAGATTGCAGATAGGCGGGGTGGGGGGTGGGAATCCATCAATATGATATCTACAAGAGGCACACCTGAAAAGGGAAGATAAAGAAAGATTAAAATATATAAAAGGCTGAAAAAAACATATACCAAGCAAATGGTATAAAAAAAGCAGGAATAAAAAAAAAGAAGCAGGAATAGCAGTATTAGGCTCTCATAAAATCTATTTCAGAGTAAAAACTATCACAAAGGACAAGGAATGTCACTATAAAACTCTTAAAGGGTCAATAGAACATGAAGATATAACCATAATAAAATCTATGCATAAAATTATAGAGCTACAAAATATACAAAGCAAATATTAACAGAACTGAAAAAAGAAATAGACAATACCACAATAGTAGTAGGAAAATTCAATACACCATTCTCAAGAAAAGATAGAATTTCCAGGAACTCAACAAAGATTCTGAAGAATTAAGCCACACAATAAACCAACTCGCTCTCATAGATCTATACAGGCTAATGCACCCCAAAAAAGTGCAGTATACTTTCTTCTCCAATGTGCATGAAACAGTTTCCAGAATAGATCACATTTTAGGTCACAAACCAAGCATCAATAACTTAAACAACAACAACAACAAAACCACAGAAGTAATACAAAGCATCTTCTCAGACCACAATGCTACAAAATTAGAAATTAATAACAAGAGAATAAAGTAGGAAAAAACCTCACACACATTTTGAAGATGAAGAATACCTTGCTTGAACGTGAGTAGATAATAGAAAAAATAAAACGTGAAATGAAAAGTCTTTTTGAAACAAATGACAATGAAAACACTACTTACCAAAAACTCTGGTAAATAGCCAAAGCAGTAATTAGAGGTCAATTTATAACAATAAGTAAATACATCAAAAGGCAAGAAAAAAAATGATTCTTTAACTAAAAATCTCCAACAAGTTGAAAAAGAACAGCAAGAAAAGCTGACACCCTAAAAACGAAAAAAGACATTATAAAACTTAGGACAGAAATAAAGGAAATAGAAAAACAAATGAAACCATCAACAAGATCAAGAGTTGGTTCTTGGAAAAGCTCAATTAAATTGACAAACCATTAGCAAAAGTAAAAAGAAAAGAAATAAAAGACACAAATAATTCAAATAAGATATGAAAGGGGCGCTATCACAACAGAGCCACCTAAAAGAAAAGGTTAACAAAAGAATATTATGGACAAACTACTCAAATAAAAAAACTTAGAGAAAGTGGACAAATACTTAGATATTCACATCCTACCTAAAATGATGCAGACTGAATCAGAACATCTGAACAGACCCATTACAAAAGAAGAAATTGAACAGGTAAGAAAATAACTTACAACAACAACAAAAACACCCTGGACCAGATGGCTTTACTAGTGAATTTTATCAAACATTCAGAGAAGAACTGTCACCAATTTAACATAAAGTGTTTTTTAAAAAAAAGAAAAATATGTAATTCTCCCAGACTCATCCTATGAAGCAAATATATCCTTGATTCCAAAGTCAAATAAAGATACCACCAAAATAGAAAACTATAGGTCAATATTTCTCATGAACATAGATGCAAAAATCCTGAATAAAATCCCATTAGAATCCAAGAGTAGTACATAAAAAAAAATTCACTGTGACCAAGTGGGATTTATAACAAGTATGCAAGTTTGGTTCAACATAAGAAAAACAAACATTGTAATTCGTCACATTAACAAAGCAAAGAACAAGAACCACATGATCCTATCATTATTGCAGGAAAAAGCCTTTGATAAAATCCATCACCCCTTTCTGATTAAAACACTCAACAAAACAGAGGGAATTTTCCTCAATATAGTAATAAGTATATATGCAAAACCAAGTGTCAACGTTATTCTCAGTAAAGAGAGATTAAAGGCATTCCCTTTGAGAACAGGAATTAGGCAAGGATTCCCATTATCACCTCTCCTAGTCAATATTCCATTGAAAGTATTAGCTAGAACAATAAGACAAGAGATAGAAATAAGAGGTAGCCAAATTGGCGTTGAAGAGATAAAATTATCTCTATATGCAGATGATATGAAAATATACTTGTAAAACGCTAAATAATCAGCAAAAAAACTACTAGACATAGTTGACCAATTCAGCAAAGTAGCAGGATACTAGATCAACCAACAAAAAATCAATTGGATTTTTCTACAGTTACAAGGGAATACAAAAATAGAGATAAGGAAAATAAGACTCATCCCAGTATCTAACCACAGGATTAAATACTTGGGAGTAAATCTAACTAGGGAGATAAAAGACCTATTCAAAGAAAAGAAACAAAAAGCAATCTGGAGAAATAGAAGAATATAACATGCTCACGGATAGGAAGACTTAATATTGTGAAAATGCAATTCTACCAAAGGCAATCTACAAGTACAATGCAATCCCAATACAAATACTAATACCATTCTTCAATGAGATGGAAAAGAAAATGTTCCATTTCATCTGGAATGGAAAGAGTCCACAAATGAGCAAAGCACTCTGCATAAACCCCCAGCAGCACATAAGCCCCGTCCCCACCTCTTGGTGATAGTGTCCAACCCCTGCGCTCCTTGTCCCCTATTCCCTTGCTTTCCTCCCCTTCCCCCACCCCCCTTGCAGCTCCACAACCCCCACC
>NW_006400173.1:1157036-1159084 GCF_000299155.1 Elephantulus edwardii
GGAGGAGGGTAGAGAGAATAGTGCAACAATGAATGAGTGGAAGCCCAAAATCTCTGTAAATGTTTATGAAAATTAATAAAATATAATTATAGAAAAAAAAAGAAAGAAAGAAACAAGGTAGGAGGCATCTCACTCCCTGATCTCAAATCCTACTACACAGTTGTGGTGAAGATAGCATGATACTGGTACAGCGACAGATACAAGAATCAATAAAATAGAAGTGAGCACCCAGAAACCAGCTCATCTATCTATGGCCAATTGATTTTTGAAGAAAACAAAACCAGTTAAGTGGGGAAAGAACAGCCTCTTTAACAAACAGTGTTGGAAAAATTGGAAAATTATCTGTAGAAAACTCAAGAAAGACCCACACCTCACACCATACACAAAAAACAACTCAAAGTGGATCAAGAACCTAGGGGTAAATCAAGGACTATAAACTTCATCAGAGAAAGTTTAGAAGAACTCTAGAAGCCCTAATCCACATATGAACAGTCTTCCAAGCATCTTGAAAATCCTACAACCAAGAGAGAATAAAATAGATGAATGGGACCTTCTAAGAATCAACTCCCTATACACATAAAAAAAAAACCTTCTCCATCAGGGTAAAAGGAAATACCACAGACTAGGAAAAATAGTTGGTAATTATACATCTGATAAGGGACTCATATCTAAAATTTATAGAATACTCCAGTACCTCAACAAAAAAGGTAAACAACCCAATTTCAAAATGGGAACAGGATATAAATAGACACTTCAGCAAAGAAGACATTCAGATGACGACCAAACACATGAAGAAATGTTCAAAATCCCTAACTACAAAACAAAACGAAACAACTATGAGCTATCATCACAACCCAGGAACAATAGCAAAGTTCAACAGAGCAACAAACAAGTACTGGTGAGGTTGTAGAGGGACTGGAACCTTTATTCACTGCTGGTGGTAGTGTTAAATGGTGCAATCATTATGGAAGGTGGTATGGAGCTTTCTCAAAAAGTTGGAAATAGAAATATCATTTGACTCAGCAATTCCACTACTAGCAATATACCCTAAAGAAACCAAAGCTGCTACCCAAACAGATATATGCACACTCATATTTATTTTTTGCTTACAACATTCAACACCCATCTCCCATTGACCATCCCCTGATGTGATGTCCTAAGTCTCAAGTAATCAGGATTCCTCTGATTCTGACCACATCATGCTGCTGTCAGTCTCTTATGATGTGGTCAGTATGACTTCAACTTAAAGTTCTTAAGTACGACTGTCATGTACAGCTTCTTTTCCTGAAAGATCCTGAGAAAAAGGCCTCTTAAACTTCCAGTCCAGGATTGACTTCTTGTGGGTTAATACCACTTGTCTTCTGTTTGCAGCCTGGTGCTGATGCAAGCGGATGGCTTCCCAGTAGAAAGAATGTGTCCTCCAAGACCAGTGTACAACTTTTGTTTCTTGACCCGAGGGCCCAAAACTAATTCTCTGGCAAATGGTGTCCTCCGGGGCCCCTCTCCCGTCTTTCTGTGGGTTATATGAATGAGGCGTGGAGATGAGGAAAGCTCTGACTCTGTCCCCCGGCACAGATTTGAAAGGAGTTGAAAAACAAATTTAAGCCACAGGTGGCAGCACTTAAGGATAGTTTAGGTAGAATGTTGAATGATCCAGGATATATAAAAAGAAGATGGAAGGAGTACACAGAGTCACTGTATCAGAAGGAATTGGCTGACACAGAGGAATTTCATGAAATAACATATGAGCAAGAATCTATGATGACGAAGGAGGAAGGAATTGGCAAAAAACAAGGCTCCAGGAGTTGACTGCATGCCAATTGATTTATTTCAGCAAACAGACGCTGCCCTGGATGTGCTCACTAGGTTGTGCCAGGAAACCTGGAGGACAGCCAGCTGGCCAACTGACTGGAAGAGATCGATATTTGTTCCCATTCCAAAGAAAGGTGACTCAACAGAGTGTGGAAATTATCGAACAATATCATTGATATCACATGCAAGCAAGATTCTGCTGAAAATTATCCAAAAACGTTTGGAACAATATGTCA
>NW_006400173.1:1160164-1176519 GCF_000299155.1 Elephantulus edwardii
GCAAATGACTCGATGGCACATAATAACAACAACAACATGTTTATTGCCACATTATTTATAATAGCAAAGAGATCAAATCAATCCAAGTGTTCATAAAAAAATGAATGGCTAGAATAACTATGGTATATTCACACAATGGAATACTACGCAGCACTGGAAATCAAGGGACTTATAAAATATCATGAAATATCATGAATGACCCTGGAGAACATTATGTTGTGTGAAATATCTCAGTTACAAAAGGACAAATACTGCATAACATTATTGTTATAAATGAGAATTACCTGGCGTTGGAGGCAAACTAAGATAAGAGGGGATAAATAATGAACACTGCATTAGAACAGATGAAGGAAAGAACTATTTAAAAGGAGGTATGAGGATCATAAGTAATTAAAAAGTTATACCTCAAGTCTCAGTGAGATTGTAAAGTAAGTATAAAATAAAAATTATAAATGTTAATAAAAAAGGAATATATGATTAGGCATTATTTGTATGACAACAGTCCAAAATAAGAGGTGCATAGCAAAGTGGACTGGGCGGGTGGCTGGAATGAAATTATGCAATAATAACTAATTTTTTTAAAAAAAGGTGAACTGATGGAGGGTTGATGTTGTTGTTATGTGCTGTTGAGTTGTCTGTGACTCAGTAACCCTGTGTACAATAGTTCTGAAGCCTGCCCTGTCCTAAGCCAGTCTCGTTGACTTCAACACACTTACCCCTGTGCCCTACTTACTGTATCAACCCGTCTCATCTGTATCTTCCTCTCCTGTTCTGTCCCTCCACCCTTCTGAGCATGATGTCCTTTTCTAAGGACCAGTTCCTCCTGGTCATGTTAGACAAAGCTTCAAAATCCTAAGAATTAACCTTTGAGTTATGGTGCTGGAGAAGATTCTTGAACACACCATGGACTGCCAATAAAACAAATAGATCTATATTGGACAGGTTGAAACCAAGTTTATCTTTGGAGGCTAGGATGAAGAGTTGTTGTTGTTGATTGCTGTCAAGGTAAGGTTGACTCATAGTGACTCTATGAACAAAAGATCTAATGCCTTTCCATAGCTATCATTGTTTCTCCAAGTTCATAGAGTTTCAAAAGGCATGTGGTTTAGGAATTGGATGCCACTCCGGCTTCTAAACCTGTTTTACAACTGGGAGCTCCACCAAACTCTGTCCACAATGGGAAACCATTATGGTATTTGATATCTCTATGGAACAAGGTTCAGCATCACAGCAATTCAGGTTATTTCATACAGCACATTGACAAAGAGTAAAGTGCAAAGTGGAAAAATGTTCCTCCAGCTATAACAGCACTAGTCTCATTTAGCAGTGTTTAAGTGTTGTGGAGTCAAATACGACTCAGAGTTAGCTTTACACAAAAGAGCTGAACTCTGTTCTATAATTAACATCATTTCCATACATTTCTAAGAGAGTTTGTAGAGTTTCCAGAGGCATCTAGTTTAGGAAATGGATGCCACTCCTGCTTCCCAACATAAATCCATCTGGAAGCTCATCCAAACATTGTACATAATGGGTAACCATTATGGTATTTGACAAGACTATGAAACAGCTTTCAGAATCAAAGCAACTCCAAGTTATTCAATACAGCTCTGTCTTTTTTTTTTTACAGCTCTGTCTTTTAAAGAATATCCATTCTAAAATTAACAATTACATGATTTTAAAGCCACACCCTCAAGCAGGCCTCCATCCTTAGTCTAAGTCTCAAGGGCCACCTACTTTTGAGGGAGAAAAAAGAACAATAACACACAACAAATACAACCCCAGAAACATCCCTTATGTGAATGCCATAAAGATGAGACTGCCATCAAGATGCTAGCTAGCCAGCTAACTAGGGAGGAAAATATGCAACACTGAATGAATGAAAATCCTACTTTTTTGTATTTTTCTTTAAAATAAAAATTTTAAAATATAACAAACCTCTCTCACACACACACACAAATGAAGGGCTGATTGTAATAAATCTAATCAACATCCTAATGTGGAGCTTGAAAGTAAGTCAGTTGTTGCAGATAAACCCAATTGCTCAGTGTTGCTAGCAGAAGTCATCTGGGAAAAACTTACAGTTGATGGACAGAGTGGACAAAATGAGCCATGATATGCATTGGAAACACTGGGGCTCCATACATAGCCAGCATCTGGGTTTTCACCTTTGGCTCTCCTGTCAATTTCCATAACCCCATAGATTCTCACAAGACAGGATCTGATACTGCGTCCTAATCCTCTTGATTAGGTAATGCCTATTCTCCCAAAATTCCATCAATTTTGTTAACAATCAGGCTTTTTAGGCAGAAAATTCAGTCACAAGCCTGTATCAGGCGCTCAAGTCAAATAAACACCACCACCATACCAGATCGATAAGAGACCTATCCTCACCTTGGAAATTATCATATTGTGACAACAGTATGGTGTGGAAGGAAGAGCAGAGACACTAAATCACAAAACGACAGTAGTGTAGCCAAAGCTCAGGGGCTAGGACCTTTCCTCAGAATTGCATAAGCAAAAATCTGTCCCTGTAGCTGGTACATGTGATTTGGACTTACATGCTTAAACGTGAGAGACCAGCAGCAATGCGTGGTACAAGACACTACAGATGTGATCAAGGGGTGAACTGCGGGACCAGGTAGGTAGGAGTGCAGGTCATGTGGTGGTGTGCAGGGGGACAGTAATTGCATTGGTTATTTCTATAAGGGAAGTGGTAAAATACTGGTCTGTAAGATGTTGCTCTAAAACTAAGCATTCAAATTAAAACAGACTAGGAAGAAGGACTGGCTATCCACTTCCGAAATAAATCAGGCCTTCAAAAACCCTATATACAATAGAGCTCACTTATAGTAGACTAACAGATATGGCAACTGAGGCTGGGCCCTCAAATTGGGAAACACAAAGGAGGAGAAATGGTTGTAAACAGAAACTAATAATTTGAAAGTGGAATGTGAGAAGCATGAATGTAGGAAAACTGGACATTGTTAAGAAAAAAATGGAGCACATAAATATTGACATATTAGGTATTGGCAAAATGAAATGAATTTGCATGGGACATTTTGAGTCAGATAATCATTTTCTACTATGCTGGAGATGAAAAGGTGATGAAAAATGGGATTGCTTTAATAGTTAAAAAGGCTGTTTCTAGATCCATCTTGAAATACAATATTGTGAGTGACAGGATAATACCCATACACATATAAGGAAGACCTGTTAATACCTCTATTATTAAAATTTATGCACCAAAAAACAGAGCCAAGGAGGTGGAAATAGATGATTTCTTCCAACTATTGCAGTCTGAAATTGTTCAAACATGTAACCAAGATGCGTTAATTTTAATGGGTGACTGGAATGCAAAAGTTGGGAACAAAGAAGAAAGATCAGTAATCACAAAATATGGACTTGGTGACAGAAATGAGGCCGAGGATAGAATGATAAAACTCTGCACATTAAGTGATTTCTTCATAGCAAATACTTTTTATAAAACAATAAACACATGGATTTCACCTGATGGTAGGCACAGACATCAGACCAATTACATCTGTGGAAGGAATCGTTGGAGAAGTTCAATATCAGCAGTGAAAACTGGGGCAGGTGCTGATTGCAAAACAGACCATCAACTATTCATTTGCAATTTTAAATTCAAAGCTAAAGAAGATCAAATCAAACCCACAGGAATTAAAATTTCATCTTTAGTCTATTAAAGCTGAATTTAAAAACCAATTGATGTGCAGGTTTGAGATCTTTAACACTAATGAACGAAGGTCCAGAGGAGCTGTGGGAAGATATAAAGACTAATATTCATGAAGAACGCAAAATGTCATTACAAAGACAGAGGAATAAGAAAAGACCAAAATGGATGTTAGAAGAGACTCTGAATATTGCACTATAGCACCAAGAGGACAAAACAAAGAATTAAGGAGCTGAATTTTAAAGGGCAGCTTGGAAAAATAAAGTATTATAATGAAATGTGAAAAGAGCTGAAGTCAGAAAATAAAAAAGGCCAAATTCACTCAGCATTTCTTAAGCTAAAGGAACTGAAGAACAAATTCAAGTTGCGAACTGCAATGCTTAAGGATGCTATGGGCAGAATACTGAATGATTCAGGAAGCACTAGAAGATGGAAGGAGTATACAGAGTCACTGTACCAAAAAGAACTGGCTGACACAGAAGAATTACATGAAACAACATATGATCAAGAGACAATGGTGACAAAGGAGGAAGTGCAGGCTGCTCTGAAGGAATGGACAAAAAAATAAAGCCTCAGGAACGGATGGAATACCAATTGACATGTTTCAACAAAAGATGCTGCCCTGGACATGATCACTAGGCTGTGCCAAGAAATCTGGAGGACAATTACCTGGCCAACTGACTGGAAGAGATCATATTTATTCTCATTCCAAAAAAAGGTGACCCAACAGAGTGTGGAAATTACCGAACAAGATCACTAATATCACATGCTAGTAAAGTTCTGCTGAAGATTATTCAGAAGCGAGGACTACTGGAAGTACAAGCTGGGTTTTGAACAGGTCATGGCACTAGAGACATTATCGTGAATAATGGATATTAGCAGAAGGCAAAGAGTACCAGAGGAGTGTCTATCTGTGTTTCATTGACTATGTAAAGGCATTTGACTGTGTAGATCACAATACATTGTGGCTAACATTGAGGAAAATGGTAATCTCAGAACACTTGATTTAGCTTGTGTGAAACCTGTACTTGGACCAGAACAGAGCCAGGAAACACTGCATGGTTCAAAATCAAGAAAGGAGTGTGTCAGGGATGCATCCTGTCTCCAAACCTTTTCAATCTACGTGCAGAAAAGATCATTCGAGGACCTGGGATTTATGAGAAGGAATGTGGCATCAGTATCAGAAGAAGACTCATCAACAGCCAAGTTATGCAGATGATACAAGCTTGCTTGCTGAAACTGTTGTGGACCTGCAACACCATGATGGATGGAGAAGAGACTGAGATTGCTAACAGTTACAGCTTGCTCGGCTCCACAGTCAACACTCTAGGCATCAACAGTCAGGAAATCAAAAGATTAATTGCATTAGGAAAATCTGCTGTCATGGATCTCTCCAGAGTACTGAAAAGCAACAATGCCAGTCTAGAGACTAAGACCTAATTCAGCCCATGGTCTTCGCAATTATTTGCTATGCATCAGAGAGCTGGACAATGACTAAAGATGACAGAAGAAGAATTGATGCCTTTGAGTTGTGGTGCTGGAGAAGTCTTGGACATACCATGGGCCACTAAGAAAACAAACAGGTCTGTCTTGGAGAGGGTGAAACCAAGTTTCTCCTTGGAGGCTAGGATTTTGAAGCTCTGTCTCACAAACTTTAGGCTCATCCCCAGGAGGGACTACTGGTCCTTGGAGAAGGATTTCATGCTCGGCAAGGTAGAAGGATGGCACATGAGAGGAAGACCATGGATGAGATGGATTGATATAGTAACTGGGGCAATGGGGGCAGGTCTGTCAGAATCAGTTAGACTGGCTCAGAACAGGGCAGGCTTCAGAGCTGTTGTACATAGAATCACTATGAATTGCAGGTGGTTCGATGGCACATAACAACAACTTCGTTAAGTATAACACATAAATGAGGAATACTAGTAAACAACAGGAACAGAAACATCAGTATCAGCAGAGTTACCAGCAAGAGAATATATAATGATAGAGTCTTCCCCGAGGAAGACGTGTCCAAATTCTTCAAATCACCCCAGTCCCCTGCCAGGAAAGACTTTTCACAGAGGATGGACTCATTGCTCATTGCAGGCCAGATTAATACTTACTGCCAGAACATCAAGAAGTTCACTGCCCAAAACCTTGGGAAACATTTCATTGCTCAGGCTCTTCAAGATCATAAGCAACTAAGAAAAGGAAGTTCCCAAGAAAGGAGGTTCCATGGACTCTAGAGATCACTTTGGAAGAAACAGTTTGCATATTGAAAAGCACAGCGGATTCGTTTAATAATAGTGCCTCTTTGGCTGTAATATTGCCTGTCAAGTCAAAAATAAACTAAAACTTGGTTTTAATAATCTCAAAATATGGATATTGCTGGAAAAAATGGGTATTAAAGCGCAGAAAATTGGATCAAGATCCATACCTCAAACTGTATAAAATAACTAGGAGCAAGAATGTCAGTTTAAAAATTAAGGTGCACGTGATCCAGGCCATGATCTTCTCAATTACTTGCTATACATCTGAGAGTTGGACAATAGCTAAGGATGGTAGAAGAAGGATAAATATATGAATAAAGGATCTTCTAAGAATCAAATCTCTATGCACATCCAAAAACTTCTCCAACAGGGTAAAAAGGGAAGCCACAGACTGGGAAAATATTTTGTATTTGAATTTATAGAATACTTGAGCACCACAAAAAAAAAAAAAAACAACCCAATTACAAAATGGGCAGAGGATATGAAGAGACACTTCACCAAAGACGACATTCAGATGGAGAACAAACACAGGAAGAAATGTTCAAAATCCCTAGCTCTAAGAGAGATACAAATCAAAACAACTATGAGATACCATCGCAACCCAGTAAGAATAGCAAAATTTAACAAAGCATCAAGTAACAAATTTTGGCGAGGTTGTGGAGGGACTGGAAACCCCTTTTCACTCTTGGTGGGAGTGTAAAATGGTGCAACCACAATGGAAGGCAGTATGGAGCTTTCTCAAAAAGTTGGAAATAGAAATACCATTTGACCCAGCAATTCCACCACTGGGAATATACCCTAAAGAAACCAGAACTGCCACCCAAGCATCTGCTTGCATACCGAGGTTTACTGTTGCTTTGTTCACAATAGCAAAGAGTTGGAAACAGCCCAAGTACCCATCAACAAGTGAATGGATAGAGGAGCTGTGGTATATTCACACAATGGAGCACTAAAAACGATGAACTCATGAAATATTATACAAAATAAATGATAACGGAGGACATTATGCTGAGTGCAATATCTCAGTCAGAAAAAGACAACTACTGTATAATGACACTGTTATAAAACAGGATTGATATGGGAGTTGGGGAAAACTAAGGAAAGAGAGGATAAATAATGTACACGACATTGTAACAGACGAGGGAGAGAACTGTATAAAAGCAACATATGATTAGGTATTATTGCCATGACAAGAGTTCAGAATAATAGTTGCATAGCAAAGTGGTTGGGGGGGGGGCGACGACACACACGGCTGTTTAACAATTAAAGAACTTTTTTTTTCCTTTGGAAAAAGGGGGGGGGAAGGGGGGAATGGGGACAGGGAGGAAAACGTGTAACAATGAATGTATGGAAATTAAAAAAAAAGATGTTCAAACCTGTTAATAGCAAATAAAGTATACATTTTCTCACACACAAAGTCTTCAGGCCTTTTGTTCATAGGATGGCTACGACTGGTGCTTGACTTAAGTGCAATCAACAACAATCACCATGTGAAACAGCTTTCAACTGACAACAGATAATATTCTGAAAGTCTTTTTCTGGATAGTAGCCTCCAGGAGTCAGGAGAAAGAATGAGAACTCGGGCAGGACGGGGCGGGCGATCTGGAGGGCAAGCGCGGATTGGGAGCGTGAGCCTTTGTTGAATTACTTTGTCCTTCTCTGCTCTCCGTACGAAAACGTGGGAGGAGAAGGTCGGCTGAATGGCGGCAGTTAGGGTAAGTGAAGAAACACTTTTCTTGGTTACTTTTGTTGTCAGTAGCACTCTAGTAAGTGCAAAAGGGATCCTCTGAACTTCACAAAGTACCCTGACAGCAAAGAGCTGGGAAGAAAGGGTCTTAGGAAAATCGTCAAGGTCAGGTAGTCCTTAACAGTGGAAAAGGTAAACTTTTGGCTTCAGAAACACCTATTTTTTTCCTTTTATATTTTTGTCAGCCTAGCACACGGTTTACTCCTCGGTTTCCTGAGGTTGACTACCTCCCAACTAGCAGAGGTTTGAACTGAAACAAAGAAAAGAATCCTGAGCTGTTGTCTCTGTGCACAGGGCGGAGCCTCTTAAATAATATCATAGGACATTTTGGAGGGCGAAACAGACTAGGGTAGTGAGGTCTCAATACGCCTCTGCCATCCGCTGATTTACCAATTTTTGTCACTATGGGTTGGAATACCAAAAATCAAACCCAAACCATTACATGTTTGGTAATCTTATTTCTTTCTCCATAACTATTCACTCTATATTGAAAGAGAAATGAAATTGCCAGCCGATTCACTTCAGGGAGGCATAAGGTGCATTATGGACTGCTAATCAAACGATTGATGGTTCAAACCCACAAATAGTTCTGCGGGGGGGGGGGAGCGAAAAATAGGCAGGCAGTATCCTCCCATAAAGATTTATATAGTTAGGGAGAAAGACACCTTTCCTGATTTTAATTCATGCAACGTTTCCTTGTTCTGTGAGGACAAGTGCTTCTTGGGTCTGTGAATGCATAGGTTTCACATGAGAACAATTAAGTATTCTGGGATTACCATCCTTTTCATGATAATTTGTTATGATCCACACAGTCAAATGCTTTTTGCTCCGTCAGTAAAACACAAGTAAAAATACGGTGTTCTTTTGCTTTCAGCAAAGATCCAGCTAACATCAACACTATCACTGGTACCACAGCTGCTTCTGAATCCAGCTTGAATTTCTGGCAGTTCACTGTCAATGTATGGTTCCAACATTTTTAATATTCTTCAGTAAGATTTTGCTTTCTTCCAGTCATCATAATAGAGCAAGGATGGTTCAAAAGTGAGAAGGGTGTATACCAGGGATGTATTCTGTTTCCCTACCTTTTCAATCTGTATGCAGAACAGGTCATCCAGGAGGCTGGGCTGTATGAAGAGAAATGTGGCATTAGCATTGGAAGAAGGTTCATCAACAACCTGCGTTATGCAGATGACACAACCCTGCTTGCTGAAATTGAGGAGGACCTGAAGTGCTTTGCTGCAGAAGATCAAGGACTGCAGCCTTCAATATGGATTAAAGTTCCACATCAAGAAAACAGATTCTCACCACTGGGCCAATTGGCAGCACTATGATAGGTGCTGAAGGGATTGAGATTGTTAACAGCTTTAGTTTGCTTGGCGCCACAATCAACACTCTTAGTACCAACAGCCAGGAAATCAAGAGAAGAATTGCATTGGCAAAGTCTGCTGTCAGGGACCTCTCCAGAGTACTGAAGAGTGACAGCGTCAGTCTAGAGACTATGGTGCACCTGATCCAGGCCATAGGCTTCGCAGTTGCTTGCTATGCGTCAGAGAGCTGGACAATGACTAGGGATACTAGAAAGAGAATTGGTGCCTTTGAATTGTGGTGCTGGAAAAGAGTGTTGAATATACCATGGACTGCTAAGAGAAGGAACAGGTTCTTCTTGGAGAGGGTTAAGCCAGGCTGCCCTTTGGAGGCAAGGATTCTGAAGCTTTGTCTGACATACTTTGGACATGTTGCAAGGAGGGACCAGTCCTTGGAGAGTGACGTCATGCTTGGGAGGGTGGAGGGACAGCACAAGGGAGGAAGACCCTTGATGAGATGGAGTGATTCAGTGATGGACTAATGGAGGTAGGTGTGTCAGAGACAATACTGGCACAGGATAGAGCAGGGTTTAGGCTCTAAGGCACCCAACAAAAACAACAAACCAACTGACTTTGTCACATGATATATAATGTAGCATGTGGTCTGGTAAGAAGGAATCTTGCTCTGCTGCTCATACACTCTTTAGACTGAAATTTTGCCGAGAAGTGAGTTATAAGAACATTGTTGCTGCTGAGACACCTTGAGTTACTAAAACTTGGGGTTACTAAACCCAGAATTTAGTGAATTCGGACTTTTAATTACCCTCCATCAAGTTTCCAATTCTGTTAATGGTAAAGACTGCCTGTCTTCTACCTGTCCCATGGAGCATCTCTTGTTATGTGCCTTCGAGTTGCTTGCGACTCATAGCGACCCTATGTACAACAGCCCTAAACTCTGCTCTGTCCTGTGCCAATCGCACTGCCTCTGACACACCCATCCCTATTACCTGAATCACTGAATCAGTCCACCTCATAGAGGGCCTTCCCCTCCTGTGCTGTCCCTCCACCCTCCCAAGCATGATGTTCCTCTCCAAGGATCCGTCCCTCCTTACAACATGTCTAAAGTATGTTAGCCGAAGCCTCAGAATCCTTGCCTCCAAGGAGCCGCCCAGTTTAACCCTTTCCAGGATGAATCTGTTTGTATTCCTAGCAGTCCATGGTACCCTCAATACTCTTCTCTAGCGCCAAAACTCACAGGCATCAATTCTCCTTCTATCCTCCTTAGTCACTGTCCAACGTGGCCTGTATCAGACACACCTTAGTCTCCAGAGATACACCATTGCTCTTCAGTACTTTGAAGAGGTCCCTAACAGCAGACTTGCCATCGAAATAGGTCTTTTAATTTCCTGGCTACTGGTGCCAAGAGTGTTGATTGTGGAGCCAAGCAGACTAAAGCTGTGTGCAATCTCTATCTCCTCACCATCCATCCTGATGCTGCCAATTGGTCCAGTGGTGAGAATCTTTGTCTTCTTGACATTGAGCCTCAATCCACATTGAAGGCTGTAGTCCCTGACCCTCAGCAGCAAGCAACTCAGGTCCTCTTCAGTTTCAGCAAGCAGGGTTGTGTCATGTGCATAACACAGATTGTTGATAGATCTTCCAGCAATTTTGACCCCACATTTCTCCTCATAGAGCCTAGCCTCCCGGATAATCTGTTCTGCATATAGGTTGAAAACGTATGGAGATAGGACACATCCCTGGCATACGCCCTTCCCAATTTTGAACCATGCAGTGTTTCCTTGCTCTATTCTGACGACTGCCTCTTGGTCCAAATATAGGTTTCTTATTAGCACGATCAAGTGTTCTGGGGTTCCCATTCTTTTCAGAGTCAGCCACAGTTTGTTATGATCCACACAGTCAAACGCCTTTGCATAGTCGATGAAACACAGATATACATTCCTCTGGTATTCCCTGCTTTCAGCTAAGATCCATCTAACATCAGCTACAGTATCCCTAGTACCACGACCCCTTCTAAACCCAGGCTGGACTTCTGGCAGTTCTCTGCTGATGTGCTGTTCCAGTTGTTTCTGGATAATCTTCAGTAGAATCTTGCTTGCTTGTGAAATCAACGATATTGTTCTATAGTTTCCACATTCTGTTGGGTCACCCTTGTTTGGGATGGGAACAAATATAGATCTCTTCCAGTCAGCCGGCCAAGTGGTTGTTCTCCAGATTTCTTTGCACAACTTGGTGAGCACATTCAGGGCAGCATCTGTTAGCTGAAATAAGTCAGTATACCATCTATTCCTGGGGCCTTATTTTTTGCTATTTCCTTCAAAGCAGCTTGAACTTCTGCCTTCATCACCATAGGCTCTTGCTTATACGTTGTTTCATGAAATTCTTCTGTGTCTGCCAATTCCTTTCGATACAGTGACTCACTATATTCATTCCATCTTCTTTTAATACTGCCTGGATCATTTAATATTCTGCCTAAAGCATCCTTGATTATAGCAACTTGAGGTTTGAATTTGTTCTTCAGTTCCTTGAGCTTAAGAAATGCTGAGCGAGTTTGGCCCTTTTGATTTTCTGACTCCAACTCCTTGCACATTTCATTGTAATATTTTACTTTGTCATCCCGTGCTGCCTTTTGAAATCTTCTATTCAGTTCTTTAGTATCTTGAATTCTTCCTTGTGCTTTGGCTTCCCTGCGCTCCAGTGCAATTTTCAGAATCTCTTCTGACATCCATTTTGGTCTTCTCTTCCTCTTCTGTCTTTGCAATGACTGTTTGCACTCTTCCTGAATGATACCCTTGATAACCTCCCATAACTCTGGATAATATCCATACACATACAAGGAAATCCAGTGAATACCACTATCATTCAGATATATGCACCAACAAACAGAGCCAAGGAAAGAGAAATAGAAGATTTTTACCAACTTTTACAGTTGGAGATCGATCGAACATGCAATCAAGATGCATGGGGGACTGGAATGCAAAAGTTGGGAACAGAGAAGAAGATTAACTATTTGGAAAACGTGGACTTGGTGACAGAAATGGAGCTGGAGAGAGAATGAATTTTGTACAATCAATGACTTATTCATTGCAAATACACTTTTTTAAGAGACATAAACACAGGTTATATACATGATTTCACCTGATGGTATGTATAGGAATCAGTTCGATTACATCTGCGGAAAGAACCGCTGGAAAAGCTCAATATGAGCTCTGAAAACTAGGCCAGGAGCTGATTGTGGAACAAACCACCAAGTACTCATAAGCAAGTTCAAGTTGAAGCTGAGGAAAATTAAACCAAATCCACGGGAAACAAAATATGACTTTGAGTCTATCCCATCTGAATTTCAGAACCATCGCAGGAAAAGGTTTGAGGCCTTGAACACTAATGAGCAAAGATGGAACACCTAGTGGATTTAAACCAGTGACCTTTTGGTTAGCACAACACTGTGCTGTAGCACTCTACAATTTATAAACTTCTTAATCTGTTAGTTTGATTCTTAGAACATTTCTGTGGGTATTTTAATGATGGTAGAAATCTTAAATATACCTGCTTGCTGAAACTCAGGAGAACCTGAAACGCTTGGTGCAGAAGGTCAAGGAGGACAGCCTTAAGTATGGTTTGAAGTTCAACATCAAGAAAACAAAGATTCCCACCACTTGTCTGATTGGCAGTATCATGATAGATGCTGAAGAGATTGAGATTGTTAATAGTTTCAGTTTGCTTGGCTCCACAGTCAATGCTTTTGGTACCAGTAGCCAGGAAATTAAAAGGTGAATGCAGTTTGGAAATTTTGCTGTCAGGGACCTCCCCAGAGTACTGAAGGGCAGTGGTGTCATTCTGGAGACTAAGGTGTGCTTTATCCAGGCCATAGACTTGGCAATTACTTGCTATGCATCAGAAAGCTGGACAATAACTAGGGATGATAGGAGAATTGATGCCTTTGAGTTGTGGTGGTGGAGAAGAGTATTGGATTGCTAGGAGAACAAACAGGTTTGGCGTAGAGAGGGTGAAACCAGGCTACTTCTTGGAGGCAGGGATTCTGAAGCTTTGTCTGACATAATTTGAGCATGTTATAAGGAGGGACCAGCCTTTGAAGAGGGACATCATTCTTGGGAGGGTGGAGGGGCAGCAGAAGGAAAGAAAACTCTTGATAAAATGGATTGATTCAATGACTGGGGTAATGGGGGTAGGTGTGTCAGAGACAATAAGGTTGGCAGAAGATAGAGCAGGATTTATGGCTTTTGTACATAAGATCGCTATGAGTAACAGGTGACTCGAGAGCACATAACATCATTTTTCTATATCTGTATGTTAGGGTAAAATTTAAGTGTGATAAATTTTAATTGCTGGATTAAAATTTGTTATTAGATCGTTTGGGTCTTCAGATGATCCAGAGAACCTGGGAACTGGTCATAAAATTTTGAAATAAGTGCATTTGGGAGGAAGATAATGATAATTATGGCCAGCAATTCAGTATTACAACTTCAGACTGGTTTTAGAATGTTATTTATCATTAGTCTCCAGGAATATTGACATAGAGGTGTTCAATAAAAGTTATATACAAGTTATATATAACAAAAGTTATATTAGGTTCTCTATGTATACATTGTTTTTAAAAGCTGATCATTTTATTGTTTAGTTTGTGATTCTATAAAGCACTTAGATATGGTGACATATACTCACAAAGAGCCTACATTTTAAGATGAAAATAGACAACATGCATTTTAAATGAAATAATAATATATTTTTAAAATACCACATCAATCCTTTAGAAAACTAAGAACTACATGAGGTTAGAGTGAGAGAGCTGGAGGGGCTTGGAGTAGGTCTTGAATGGTCTTAGGTAGGGCCTGTACCAACGATGTTATAAACACTGTTAGATGCAGGAAATGGAAGGGCTTTCTAGCATGGAAATGAACTGAAGGAATGCACTGAAGAAAGAATGTGCTTTGCCTATCTAAGGCCCAGGAACACTTTACTTGACTAGAGGTGGAAGTTGTATGGAGTAGGGTAGAGCAGAAATTGTGTGCTTGTTTGTTGAACTGCAAGAATAAAGCAGTGTTTCAGAAAAGATTAATCCAGTATTTGTATAGAGTTTGTGTAGAGGTGGGAGACTGTGAGGGCATGTCTGACCTCATGTCGAGTGACCCTATATACAAGAGCTCTAAACCCTGCTCTATCCTGTGCCAATCTCACTGTCTCTGACACACCTACTCCCATTACCCCAATCACTGAATCAATCCATCTCATCGAGGGTCTTCCTCTCTTGCACTTTCTCTCCATTCTCCCAAACATGATGTCCCTATTCAAGGACTAGTCTCTCCTTGCAACGTGCTCAGATTATGTCAGGCGAAGCTTCAGAATCCTTGCCTCCAAGGAGCAGCCCGGTTTCACCCTCTCCAGGAAAAACCTGTTTGTTCTCCTAGCAATCCATGGTATATTCAACACTCTTCTCCAGCACCACAGCTCATTTTGAGGATGCTGATGATAGAGACAACCCTCTCTTGTGGATTTAGGAGAAGTTAGTTAAGTCCTCACGCCACTCTATCCTTTTTTCCAGTTATAGTAGCTTTCTTGTGGAGTCTTTGGCATTTCTTATGTATCTGATCATGCCATCTGTGAAAAAGTATAATTTTGCTTTCTTCCAAGTTTGGATACCTTTAATGAATTAATTTCTGTGCCTAACTGAGCTAGTTGATGTTGTTGTTGGGTGCTGTTGAGTTGATTATGACTTATAGTGACCCTTTGAACAACAGATATGATTCTTATCCTGTGCCATCCTCACAATTTCTGACAACACTCAAGCCTATTGCTATAGTCATTATGTCAACCTACCTGATTGAGGGTCTTCCTCTCCTTCACTGTGCTTCCACTTTTCCAAGCTTGATACCCAAGAAAGAACTTCTCTGAGCAACATGCCCAAAGAATGTGAAACAAAGCTTTGCTGTCCTTGCCCCCAAGGAGCACTCTGGCTGCATCTTCTCCAAGACATAGCTGTTTGTTGTTTTGGCACTTGATGGGACAGTCATTACTCCTCTCTAACACTACTTCAAAGGCATCAGTTCTTCTGCTATCCTTATTCATTGTCCAGGTTTCAGGAGCATAGTGAGTGAATGAAAAGACTATGGTCTGAATCAGGCACACCTTAATCCTAAAATTTACCTCTTTCCTCCTCAATGATTTGGAGAGGTTCCTAACTGCAGACTTTCCCCTTGCAGGAGATATTTCTCTTGCTGTTCTGACTGCTGGTACCAAGTATATTGATTGTTGATTTAAGTAAGATGAAGTTGTTGACAGTTTCAGTCTTTTCTCCATCTATCATGATGGTTCAGTGATAGTGAGAATTTTTGTTTTCTTGAAGTTAAGATGCAGTCCATATTGAAGACTGCAGTCTTTGATCTACTGCAGAAAGAGTTTCAAGTCCTCACTTCCAGCAAGCAAGGTTATATCATCTGCATAATGCATGTTGGTTTTAAAATTTTTTCAGTTCATTCCCTGTTCTACATTTCTTTCCCTCCTACTTCCTCCCACCTTCTCCAGTCTACTTTGCAATGTGCCTGTTGTTCCAGATTGTTGTCATACTTGTAATGCCTAATCATATATTCCTTTCAGATAATTCTTTCTCTCATCTGTTCCAATGCAGTGTTCCTTATCTGTTTACTTTTCTCCTATTCTCCCTCCTCCTATGTCAGTTCTATTTTATAACAGCAGTGTTATGCAGTATTTGTCCTCTTGTGACTGAGGTATTTCACTCAGCATATTGTCTTCCAGGCTCATCCATGTTGTGTAATGTTTTAGAAGCTTATTTTTTTTCAGTGCTGCGTATTACATGCTGTGAATGTTCCATAGTGTTTCTATCCATTTGATTGTTGATGTTCAATTAGGCTATGTCTGTCTCTTTGTTGTTGCAAATAACACAACAGTAGACATGGGTGTGCATACATCTGTTTGGGTTGCAGCTTTGGTTTGCTTAGGGTATATTCCCTGTAGTGGAATTAATTGCTGGGTCAAATGATATTTCTATTTGCAACTTTCTGCGAAAGCACCAGACTGCCTTCCATAGTGGTTGTACCACTTTACATTCCTACCAGAAGTAGGAATAAAAGTTAAACTTTGTTACTGTTGCTGGAGTGAGATGATACCTCATAGCTGTTTTGATTTGCAGCCCTCTGATAGCTAAGGATTTGCATTTTCTGATAACTAGGGATTTTGAACATTTCTTCATATGTTTGCTTGCCATCTGAGTTTCTTCTTTGGTGAAGTGTCTATACATGTTTTGTGCCTATTTTTAGATTGGGTTATTTACCTGTTTCTTTTTATTTTACCTTTGTATTTTTTAAAAT
>NW_006400173.1:1176845-1179165 GCF_000299155.1 Elephantulus edwardii
GGTCACCTATTTTGTATAATATTTCATGAGTTCCTTGTTTTTCAAAGCAGTGTAGTATTCCATTGTGTGAATATACTGGAGCTTTGCTATCAATTTGTTTGTTGATGAGCACATAGGTTGCTTCCAACTCTTTGCTATTGTGAACAAAGCCACAATAAATATGAGTGTACATATATCTTCTTGGGTGGTGGTTATGGTTTCTTTGGGGTATATACCCAGTAATGGAATTGCTGGGTCAAATGGTATTTCTATTTACAACATTTTGAGAAAGTTCTATACAACTTTCCATCGTGGTTGCACCATTTTACACTCCAATCAACAGTGAATAAGGGTTCCAGTTTCGCTACAACCTCACCACATCTGTTGCTTTATTAAATTTATCTGTTGTTCTATTAAATTTTGCTATTTTTTAATGAAATAGTTACATTTTATAATGTCTATTTTTAGATAAAAATATTGATGCACAGAATATTTAACTCATTTGCTCAAGATTCCACAGCTAGTAAATGGTAGCAAAGTTCAGTGAACACTCAGTAAAATCTGACATAATAGAAGACTCCTTTTGCTACAGAAGGCTGGATCTCATGATTTTTCAGACTCAAGAGACAAAACAACTTCATTAAAGTCTGTAGAGGAAATAGTCCTTGATGGCTTTAAGCAGATTATCTCTTAAAAGTCACCATATCTCATGCAGAAATATGGTGAATTTCTTTTCTTTTTCTTTCTTTTTAAAATTAATTTTAATGATAGTTTACAGACACTTAGGGTTTCCAGTCATTCATCATTGCACTTTTCTCCCTACCAACCCTCTCCCCCAAATCACTCTTCTCCCTGAAAAGAAAGAAAAATGCTTTCACTTTATACAATCACTCCGCCCTCAGGTCCACTGCACTATGAAGTCTTCACTTGGAACTTCTCTAATGACAAGAATACCCATTCATATATGCCTTTTATGCAGTTCTCTCCCTTCTCTGTTTTAATGCATTCCTCCCCTCCTTTTCTGCCTTCCCTCACCCTGATGTCAGTCCCATTTTACAACAGTGGCCCTATGCATTATTTGTCTTTTTATAACTGAGATATTTCACTCAGTATAATGTCCTCCAGGGTCATCCATTTTGCATAATATTTCATGAGTTCCTGGTTTTTCACTGCTGCATAGTATTTCATTGTGTGAATATACCAGAGATGCTCTGTCGATTCATTTGTTGATGGGTACTTGGGTTGTTTCCATCTCTTTGCTATTGCGAACAAAGCTGCAATAAAAATGGGTATGGATATATCTTCTTGGGTGGCAGTTATGGTTTCTTTAGGGTAAATTCCTAGTAGTGGAATTGCTGGGTCAAATGGTCTCTATTTGCAACTTTTTTAGAAAGTGCCATATAGACTTCTATAGTGGTTGCACCATTTTACACTCCCACCAACAGTGAATAAGGGTTCCGGGTTCTCCACAACCTTGCCAGCATTTGATGTTTACTGTTCTGCTAAATTTTGCTATTCTTACTGGGATGAGATGATATTTCATAGTTGTTTTGATTTGCATCTCTCTTAGAGTTAGGGATTTTGAACATTTCTTCATGTGTTTGTTTGCCATTTGAATGTCTTCTTTGGTGAAGTGTCTGTTCATATCCCATGCCTGTTTATAATTGGGTTATTTACGTTTATCTTGTTGTGGTGCTCGAGTATTTTCTAAATTCTAGATACAAGTCCCTTGTCTGACAAGTCATTACCAAATATTTATTCCCATTCTGTGGCTTCCCTTTATACCCTGTTGGAGGAGTTTTTGGATGTGCATAGGGATTTGATTCTTAGAAGGTCCCATTCATCTATTTTATCCTCTCCTGGTTTTAGATTTTCCAGGATGCTTGAAAGACTGTTTATGTTGTGGGTTAGGACTTCTAGAGTTCTTCCAGTTATTCTTTAATGAAGTTTATAGTCCTTGGTTTTAGTCCTAGATCCATGATCCACCTTGAGTTGTTTTCTGTGTATGGATTGAGGTGTGGATTTTGCTTGAGTTTTCTGCAGATAGTTTTCCAACTTTGCCAGCACTGTTGGTTACAAAGGCTGTCGTTTCCCCACTTGATTGATTTCATCTCCTTGTCAAAAATCAGATGAACATAGGTAGATGAGCTTATTTTTTCTGGTTTCTCAATTCTATTCCAATGATCTATGTGTCTGTCATTGTACCAGTACCACACTGTCTTGACCACCATGGCAGTGTAGTAGGATTTGAAATCAGGGGGTGAGATGCCTCCTACCTTGTTTCTCTTTTTAAGGAGTGCTTTGTTTATTCTGGGCCTCTTTCCACTCCAAATGAGACTGG
>NW_006400173.1:1180250-1180881 GCF_000299155.1 Elephantulus edwardii
TTGGGATGGGAGTGTCAGAGACAGTGCGATTGGCACAGGACAGAGCGGAGTTTAGAGCTGTTGTACATAGGGTCGCTATGAGTCGCAAGCAACTCAGCATCACATAACAACAACAAATCCATGCTGTTGTTGTTGTTATGTGCCATCGAGTCGCTTGCGACTCATAGCGACCCTGTGTACAAGAGCTCTAAACGCTGTTCTATCCTGTGCCAACATAGCCATCTCAAACACACTCATTCCCAAATCTCAAGTCACAGAATTGATCCATCTTATCGAAGGTCTTCCTTTCCTGTGCCGCCCCTCCACTCTACCAAACATGATGTCCCTCTACAAGGATCAGTCTCTCTTTGCAACATACAATATGTCAGATGAAGCTTCAGAATCCTTGACTCCAAGGAGCATTCCAGCTTCACCTTCTCCAGGAGAAACCTGTTTGTTCTCCCAGCTGTCCATGGTATATTCAACACTCTTCTCCAGCACCACAGCTCAAAGGCATAAATTCTCTTTCTATCATCCCCATTGACTGTCCAAGTTGCTGATGCATAGCACGTAATTGCGAAGACTATATCCCGGATCAGTTGCACCTTAGTCTTCAGCTTGCCGTTGTTCCTCTTCAGTACTCTTGAGAGGT
>NW_006400173.1:1203284-1207122 GCF_000299155.1 Elephantulus edwardii
AAATTTTTTTTTCCTTTGACTTTGGTTTATTTAAAAAAAAAGCAAAAAAAAAAAAACCAAACCAAAACACCCACCTTTATATATAAAGTTAAACTGAAACCACAGATTATGGAAAGAGGTGAGAATTATAGGGGGAGAGGCTGGGCCAGAGCCAATACCACATTCTGAACACAGGGAATCAGGGGGGGAAAGAGGTGCTGGTTTCTTCTGGCAAGTCTAGGGTGGCTAGAACAGTGTCCTGTTGGCAAATAGCCCAACACCGAGACCTTTCTAGCACTGATTCCATTCCAGTGGTGACCAAGTTAGGCCTTCCGTCGAGAACCTGCTCCTGTAATCTAGCCGGATCTGTGCCATCAGATTATGGGGATCTTCATAACCTCAGTTAGACTTCTTGTCTGTTTCTTTAGTTTATAGGTGTTAGGCCTTGTCACATACTTGAAAAGCCTTCCTCCCCTTTTATTCTAAACTGAAAGAGGACAGGAGAAAGTCTGCACAAGCCTAAAAGGGCCCCAGGAGAAATTCCACGGTGGAGGGCAAAATGACATTCTAGGGGTGGAAAAGATGTTTTATTTAGTAGTAACTGGAACCAGGGTTCCTCGATGATCTGTCCCACACAGCACATAGAGACCCCACCCTGATAGCTTCATTTCCCTTAAAAGAGGCTGAGGCACAGGGGTCAGCCTCCCCCTGCCTATGGCTCCTAGGTCCTGCTCCAGCAGCTTTCTGGTACCAAAAGGGCTCTATCTTCCTCAGGCTCCATTGCTGACTTCACAGCATGGCAGTTCCTGTTCAAGGCCCCTCAGTTGGTAGGTGCTGGCTCCTCTTTCTCTACCCAGCTATCAGCCTTTTCAACCATGCGCTGCACCTCAAGTTGTAAGGGGGTCAGGCGCCTTCGGAAGTCCTGTAGCAGCCGCTGAAGCTGGTTCTTCTGTCTTTCAGCTGTCTGGGCTGTCTCCTCAGCTTCAGTCAACCGTGTTCGCAGCTCCTGCATTTCTGCTGCCAGTGTTTATTCGTTACTTCAGTGGCTGAAAATTGGTTATGGCTCTCCTCCAGCTTCAGTTCCAGTGTGTGAATCTTGTTCTCCAGGTAGAGCCGCCCACTGTCCTGCTGCTCTGCACGCTGCAGCAGGTTCCCCACATTGATCAGGCTGCCGTTGTGGGACATCAGGCCTTTATGTTCCACAGAGGCAACACTTGGCTTTGCGCTTTTCCCAGAAGGAGGAGGTAGCAGATCAAGATTTCCAAAGAGCACCTCCTCAGGAAGTCCACTATCCACACCTTCCTGGCGGCTATACTGATGGCTCCAGTACTGGCAAATGTTTTGGGACACGGCCCTGCTGACCAGCTCTTTGGTCTGCTCTGCACTGAGCCGGAGTCCAAGGGTAAGTAGGATCCTTTCCAAGTCTCTCCGGTGCAAATAGCCACACCAGTTGGCATCAAAGAACACAAAAGCAAGAAGACAATCCAAGGGGAGAACAGTGGAGTGATCCAGCTCCTTCAGCATGTCTTGAAGGGACATCTCTGACTGGTTTGAAGCAACGGACCGTACTTCTGAATCCTCCAGTTTTGATCCTGCAAATTCCTCTTCTCCATCATCCCTCAGAAGTAATAATTCTGGGTCAAGAGCCATCTCACAGAGGCCCTCAGATGCTTCACCCCGGGGTTTCTCTTCTTCCTCTCCCCCAGAAGATGCAGGTTTGGGCAAAATTCCATCTTCTTTCGGGGGGTGTCTGGCTCAGCAGTTGCTCTCTCATTCTGAACTTCATCCTTCGCCTCCTTGCATAACTCCTCTTTGACCACTTCTTCCTCCTTGGCTGCTTCCTCTTTGGCTGCCTCCTCCTTCTCAGGTTCAGGTGGAGTCACGACCTTTTCAGGAAGGCTCAGGAGTGCCTTATAAATCCGATAACCAAAATCTCTCTGCAGCATCTCCAGAAACAGCTCAGCTAATATCATAACCTCAAACAAGATCCTTTCTTTTGGCCTCCGATCCTCCACGATACTATGGAGAGAGAGGTTCATACAGCCAGAACGTGCAATGACAGCAGGTTCTAGAGGAGGTGGAGGGGCCTCTGGGAGATCAGTGTCCATTTCCTGCTGTGCAGTGACCTCTGGATTCTCTGCGTTCTGTTTAGGGGTGTCTGCTGTTTGTTCTGATGCATCCATTGCCTGCTCAGAAGACTCAGTTTCCACTGGCGCCTCCTGAGAAGGCACAGCCACCTCTGCAGCTTTCTGCTGGCACAGGGCCTCCCACTCTTCCAGAATAGGCATGATAGTCCAGACCTCTGGCAGGTACACCACCACTGTCTGGAGCCGCCGTGGGGGTCCTGGCTGTAGGTACTGAAACTCAGTGAAGCGCCACCACTTAGTGCAGCTGCTCAAGTCAATGCCGGTCTGAGCTTGCGCGCAGCGGATGGCAGTGTGTACTAGCACCTGCGGGTCGGCCTTGGGGTCAAGGCCATCCAAAGAAGGAGACCACTCACCCCCAACCAGCACTGCCTCTTCAGCTTTACGGCCCAGCAAAAACTTAATCTGCTTGGCTCAGCCATGTCATCTGCAAACAATGTGCAACACCGATACAATTCCTCCAATCCCAGGGAAGACAACAAAAGAACCTTTAACTGTATGCAGAATCACTGTCTACAGGGATGGGCTCAGCACCAGGGTCTGGAGCTGCCTGTTTCTCAGAAGATACCTGGATGCGGCTTGGATGATGAAGGGAAAAGGGCTGGCTCAGAGGGAAGGCTGACAGCCAACTCAGATGAACGGCCAGAAAATCAGAGGGAACCAGGAGGCTGCGGTAACGGCGATGGAGTTCTAAGAAGTCACAGATGGGGCTGTCCACAGTATAAGGAGTAAGATGGACCCGGTAAGGAGGCAAGTCATGCCTTGGTTTCTTAGCACCCCAAGGCTCTGCACCAGCACGCTGTTTGCGCTTCTTGGAGTCATAGTCATCACTTCTGCCCTGATCCAATCGTCCATGAGGACCTCGAGCAGGAAATCTGTTCAGGTGGCTCAGATGAAGTGTGTGGGATGTTTGGAAAAGACTCAGGGGCTTCTGAGGAAAGAGTGGGGGAATTCGGTGTGGCTGGAAGATCAACTGAGGCTGAGCTCCCAGGATCCCTTGCTTCTGACCTAAGGCTGCCACATGCAGAAGAGGAGGTGCTGGTGACTTCAGTAGAGGCTGGTTGGAGAGTGTTTGCACCTTGACAGCATTGCAGGGCACTGTCTGGCCTGGGTTGTATGCAGCCTTCACCAGCACCTTTTCACCCAGCTGGGGCAGCCGGCCCTTCACCACACTTAGCTGAAAAAAGACTTCTTCATCCTCTACCCCAAAGTAGTCGTGCAAGCTGGTAACAATGCCAGTGAATACCCACTGCTTCTCCCCACCCTGAAGGTGCCTGGCATTTTGGGACAGGTCTGTGGCAACAGGGGGAGTGAGCAAACCAGGAGGAGGACCCAGGAGAGATGTCAATACTGCACCTGAGAAGTTGCGGCCAACGGGAAGGGGACTGGTCTGCTGGCGCTTAAACTGGGACATTAGGAAGGCAGTTCTTTTTCAGTATCTTGGGAAAAACCTGCGGGCCAGGGCCGCAACCCCGGGGGACAAAGACACCCGGAACCACCACAATCGCTGCTGCTGCTGCCGCCGCCGGAAGCGCAAATTGTTTTTTTTTTAGCTTGTTTTCTTCGAGACATTGATCTAAACTTGATCTGAAGACAATTTCTCTGAATTTCTAACTCAAGGAAAAGGTCAGTTCAGAGCCTGTGAGAGCAGTCTTTTGTAGGTAAGTCAGATCCAGGTGCTCTGGATTAAAGGCAGGTTGATTGAATGACTGGTC